>NC_087221.1:46833988-46868988 GCF_015104395.2 Macrobrachium nipponense
ACACGATTAATTTTTTCCGAGGATTGTGCAGAAAAGAAGAAAGCTAGTTTTAAACAAATTATACAGATATGAATATAATGTAAAGTTCTGCCTCTCAGTGGTAATCTGTGTAATAAGAATATAACTATACCAGTTATAGGGATTCTTATATAGAACACACGAAAAGTAAATGTAGTGAAGCATTATTGTAGTGATAACCTGTGTAACACAAATATAGCTATAGCAATATAAAGATTCTTAGATAGAACACAGGAAAAGCAAATATAGTGAAATATTATTGTGGCCTTTTAAACTGGCTCATGTTACAAGAGGATAATAGTAACTGAAGAATTCAAAAAAGTGTAAGGTGTCTTATATGAGATCCCGTGCTGTCAAAGCCGATTACTCCTAAGCTGAAAGAGACATAAAAATAGAAGTCAGCTCCCAAGGCTCGTCTGTCTTTGCCAGTTTCAACCTTCGTCCAGTACAAGAAAAATTTCATTTATCACTATTTTACATTACAAGTATCGTTTTTACTCCTGGAAATGTGGGTTTTAACATAATTTCTTATAAAGAGAGAGAGAGAGAGAGAGAGAGAGAGAGAGAGAGTACAAACACTTGACTGGTTTGTTCATCACCTGAGATTGTGAGAAAACCATGTTTCAACACAAGTCTAGGCTAAAACAAACATCAGAAGTTGGACAGAAAAAGGATATGACGATTTGATATTTTACAATTCTCTAAGACTGAGGTTTACCGAAATATTACAAAATATATATATATATATATATATATATATATATATATATATATATATATACATATATAATATATATATATATATATATATATATATATAATGTAGATTCGTATGTGTATGTATATATCAGTGAATTGTTTAGGTAGTATACACTTTACTAGCAACTAAACTGTACATACGGCCATTCATATTAATGTAAAAATATGAGTTAATGTAGAAATATGTAAATGATTAAGGGATTTGTTAATGAAATATATCAAAGAACTTTACACCTCTGATATATTTTAGCTTCAGATATACTAACACCTCGCCATCCCACCATGAAGATAGTCTTCTTACCGAAAACTCGGCTTCCTTTGCACTGACTTCAAGCGTTTTAGTGCAAAGTGGTTTTATTACTTAGAGCAACTTTCGTTTTTTGATGAATTCTCCTCACTGCTTTTTGTGTTTTGAGTATCCTATATAAGTGACAATTATGAAAATTTCAATGAGTATTTTAGCACAGCAATGAAGATCAAAGGGAATATATTATTCTAGGGAAGTTATACTTTCGATTTGCACAAAATAATGTTGATACAAAATAAACAGATAAATGAAATCTATGAAGATTCCCAACTCTGTGGACGATGGCGACGGCAGTGGGGATTCACGGGACTTCGGGAAGCTGAGAGCGACCAAGAAGAAACCTCCTGACCGAAGTGCTGGGATGACGACAAGCGACTCGATCTGAAGACACGTCAGGCGCTGAGCCCTTGTCGTGTGCTACTGTGCCTTGTTAGCGGGGGGTTCTCTACGGCGAGGGGGGCGGGGGCACTCATGACGTCACACCACCAATCGCGGGCGTGACGATGTGAGAAGGCGGTACCACAATGAAACAGTGGAGTTCCCTCCTCCACACTTCTAATCATCAGCCAAGAGCGCCTTAGGCAACTCTAATGCCACTTCGAGTTGAGGAAGGACTGACTGTTTTCAGTTACCGAGGTAATGCAAATGCTTTTGGGAAATCAAAGCCTGTTGGAGTGATTCTGTGTGTTTGAGGATCAGCTTCCCTTGGCGCAGCTTTGTTCGTGTTTATGCATTCTGTGAAAGGCGCTGAATTGTCAGTTTGTTTGAGAAGCTATGGGAGATGTTAGCAGTGCGGTTGCCTGTTATAGTGTCCAGTAAGCATGACGGGTGTGAGAGGCGGGGCCATTTGCAGGGGGGTTTTGGGTGGCGATAAGGAAACGTGTAAGGGCGGTCCAGCAAAGAAGGGGGCGGTGCAGGTGAGTAGGAGAAGGGGGCGGTGCGTGGCGTGCATACTCCAGGGCGGTTGTGGGGGCCCACTGTCTTCGCACAGTTGAGTGGCAGCCGCTTGCTCGGCCAGTCGCGCGTTTCACTTGCTGTTGCAGATATCAGCCGAGCCGAACCACTTCTTCCTCTCCCTCCCTTTTCTCTCTTCCCAGTAGTGTGGCCCTCAGTGTGTATATTTGTTTTCGATTGCCTTTGGGGCCAAAATCGACGTTCTGGATATCTCGTTTCCCTCGTAGGAGGTGCTGATGCAACAGATCCCGATAGAAAAGACAAGTCAGCCTTGTATTGCAATTGAGAGGAGTATTTCTGTCGTGGATTTCCAAATCTCATGAGGACTGTGGTACGCCAGTACATGTTGGGAGAGAATTCCTCTTAGCAGAATAGTGTGAACTTGTTTTGTGCAAAGGATTGTGCTTGTCAAATTATAAGTAAACTTGAATCTCTTGAGCAGATATGCGAGGAGATTTGGTTCATGTACAGTAAGAGGCGCTCAGTAACCCTCACCACTGTGCACTGAAATTAAGTGAGCTGATGAGAACATATAGTGAATGGTGACGCGTATGTCTGTTTGACATTCTTATGAGGCAAAATCCATAAGAAAAGAAAGAAGGAAACAATAGATGGTTGAGTCAGTGGTTCAAGTGACTTGGTGAGAAATTTCTATGAACATTTATGGAAATAATTCGTATGTATGCCAAGGATCACCTGTAATTGTAAGTATCATTCTAGCAGTCCTGTTCGTCTTATGCTTCATTTTCTCCTCTTCCTTCTCGCTCTTCCGATTTCTCGCAACAGAATTTGAAAGTTAGCCTCCACCGTCACCCGCTCTGTTCGTCGCTTTATCGTGTCAGGAATTTTGTTGCATCACTATCCACGTAAATGATTTTTGTCGTAACGGGTACGAACGCGAGAACAGTGGTTCGCAGCTCTGGAGATTTCAACGCGCGCCAGAGAGCGCTCCGATTTTCATTTCTATCCCACATAAGGAATTTGCACCAGAATCAAGTTCTGTAGAAGATTGTCTAGCAAAATGCAGCGGAACGATGGTTGTCGACGATGTTACACTGGTTGTGCATTCATGAATTTCACAAAAAATTGACGAACATTTCGTGCAGTTTATTGATAACATTTTTAATCCATGTATTTACATCGCTTTCTGTATTTGGCATAACAAGAAAAGCTTTCATTTGTGAAAATTCCTTCCTCTTGGAAATGTAAGGAACAGTCCATGTTGTATTATAATCCTCCAGGAACCAGACAGGATGAAAAATGTCGAAGCTTTCGTGTAGAACGTATATTGCGCCACTAAGACTCCATATTAAACTTCTCCATTATAAGCAAAGGTGACTTGCTGCTACGCATTATCATTATAGCCGTTATCATTGCCAAAAGGTCAGTATTCGCTTCAGTTACGAAATAACTAGAAATGGAGTGGACAAGGAAAACGTCATTCCAGTGACACAGAAAGAAAGCAGATTATTTCATTCGCAAGAGAGATTTTTAATGGCATGATGCTGTATCACTCACTGTTGATTATCGTAAAACAAAACCAGTGTGGTGATGCATGCCTATAAATTTATTCAGATTGAAAGGCCTGGAATAAGAGGAACTTGTCTTGGAATCCTGGATGGTAAATGATATCCTTGTGGAAGTACAATAGATAAATCCTGATGGACAAAAACACACTACGGTCTTTTCTGAGAGAGACGAAGTGTAAACAATATAGGAAAATGCAACTGATCTGGATTATGGTGCAGAGTACAAATTCTGCGGGATTTGAACGCCTGTATTTACGGCTCTCCGCTGATTGCCTGCGATAGCTGAGTATTCTCGTATCTGTATGCCATCATAACTTTGCGTTCCTTTTACTAGGGCAATGCAAACAAAGAAATGTGTTCCTCTTCTAAGTCTTTGTTATGTGCGTTTCATTCAGAATTCGCTTTTAAATAATCTCCAAGAACTAAATAAAGATCTGAATAATTCAAAGTATCACTCAGGTATTTTGTTCATTCTTGAAATAAGTAGTTAATGATTTATATCTACCTGTTTGTCTAACCGTCTGTATGTATATGTTGTATATATATATATATATATAGTATATATATATATATATATATATATATATATATATAAATTGACATTGTATAAGTAATTTCCTCCGAGGAAATTACTTATTTGCACCCTAGTCGATTCTACTTAAAAACTGTTTAATTTTCATCTGAGAATGTTGATCAGTCATTCTTTTGTCCCTCTGTAGATATTCCCTAAACCAGAAAAATGGCTCGTTATAAATTGTACTGTAACAAAATCCAGTCATGTGAAGTCACTCTTCGTAGTTTTGGTAATCATGGACAAATCCCTTTAATTTTTCATAAGCCATCATCGTATCACTCGGCTCGTCGTCCCTCGACGGCTTAGTATATTCAAGGAATGATGACTAGAGGTTTTATACCACGTGCCCATAGTCAGCTGAAGCGACCATCATCAGCATAAGCATCATCATCGCCGCCGTCATCACTTGTCCGCTGAACATCTGTCGTGCCGTAGCTGCAGCCATACGACAAAAATTATATTGTCAACGAAGCCGTTAGTTTTGGTCCCAGTCGACATCAAATCCAGCTTTGGGAAGTGGTATGGCATAAACGTTATCAAAATGCCTCGTAAACTGTAGTAGCCACCCGTCGCTGGCCCCCGAGGATGAACCAAAAGAGTCAACAACAAATGATAAAAGGCATATGTTCATTCCCCTCATATATAACAAGAGTCTGTTATTCTGTTGTTCTACTCTGGGCTCGCTAACCGCTGGGTATATGAACAATACCACCTGCCCCTCGGTCATTTCGTCGCCAATTATCTTGGCATACGGCGCTCACCCTCTTTTGCTCTCCCCGCACCCCATTAACTTTTACTTCCAGTTTAATGGGAAATGAGAGGAAATGATGTTTTTGCCTTTTCAGTTTAAATGACAAAATGGATCTGAGCTAACGCGCGCTTGTATATTTGCGTGTTATTTCATGATATCACGGGTAATTTTCAAGCTAGCTTTAGTAGGAAACTTATATTCGATTCGGTTTAACAAATAAAAAGCATTTGACAAGGTAAGAATGATGCCACAACAATTTATGTAGAACTAACTCTCACAGTATTCAAAGAAGGTAATAAAAGGAAACGATGTAAAATTACTAATGAATTTGGAAACGTACGGATTATAGCATTCATTAATTACACGCGAGTGTTTCGAAAACTTTTGCTAATCTAAATGACAAACCGGAATCAATATCTTCCTTCTTATTAGAATACGTAGCGCACTGTACTCATAACGCTTGTCATCCGAGTAGTGATTTGCATTACTTTACAACGAAAGACAGTTTAAAGAACGCAAGATCCTTCCTTGAGCGTTTCAGATTAATCAACCGACACCAACGAGCGGCAGGAATGATCAAACACAAATATGCCATTATCCACAATGTATAGCTTTACTGCTCAGTGCAAGTGTGCTTAGTAATCCCAGAGGGCGTATTAGACTTCCATGAGTGAGAAATTTCCATGAAGAAATAAATACTTTCGCACATCTCTCATCCCGAAGTGGCAGCCCAACGGCGTTGCAACAAAACGCGAGTGGAAAACCGCAACTCGTCAAACCAAATAATGATGGTAATGATTCGTGTTCTTTCTCCTCCTCTTCTTCTTCTTCTTCTTCCTGTCCTTCTCCTTTACACCCTACGTCCCTTTTATCGAATATATTCCTTCCTCGCCCACCTCCCTCCACCCTCTCACTTCCGTCGAATGGTAAGGGAGGAGGACGAGCAGATGCGTCCATCCATCGTGTCATGCTTGCCTTTTGGGTGTACTTCGAAAAGAGTGACTCTAGATATTAAAGACTGCAGTTTTGGAAACCTTTACTATTTAAAGCTATTTGCAAGTCTGTAATAAATTAAAGATTCTGTATTGTGTGAAATAAACGGCTTACCTTCTTCATGAATGAAGAAAGCTGATGTAACTAGCTAATACAAAGGCATCTAGTTCCCTTATAATTGATACCTAAGTTGAATGTATATGACAGAGGCTCAGATTAGTTGGAAAATGGATTCATGCATGTATTGCAGCATATTTTTTATAAGAGATAATACATTCGTTGGAATAATCCACCTTTTAATGTCGTCATTCACAAATCCATCATTAGACGGAAAATCTGTAACTCAGAATGAACCGCTTATTCTCGTGGAATGATTTATTATCGTAGTAAAGTATTTCATAATTAATGTTTCTAGTCAACTGTGCTGATAAGAAGATGAATCTAGGTACAAAAATCACTGGAGATGAAGACATATATATATATATATATATATATATTATCATATATATATATAATATATATATACATTATATGATTTGAGAGAGAGAGAGAGAGAAAGGTGTCATTTCATTTCCTTTCTGAGCTTAAAACTTCATTCTGCATAACGTGGCTATCAGCCACTAAGTCTGTATAATCCTGTATGATGTCTGTATCTCCCAGTGCTCGTAAGCCATTCAGGGATATGGGCTACTATACTAAGAGTTTAGGTCATTTCCCAGTGGATAATAGCTTGAATTCGAACTGTCAAAGAATAAATGAGAATGTAGGATCTTTCCTTTTCGTGTAATGCCTAAACCCCAGAATTTAACAAAATAAAAACGCCTTTTATTCTAAATACCTACATAAGTAAGTAGTAGGATAAAGATGTATGCCAGAGTACAAAAGAAGAAAGTAAAATTATTAGAACATTGAACTCTCTCTCTCTCTCTCTCTACTATAGGATCTTTGCTTTTCATATTGAATGCATTAAAACCAAGATTTGAAAACACGCATTTTTTCTACATACCTACATAAGCAAGTATTAAGATAATGATGTATGCTAGAGTAAAACAAAGAAATCACTTAGAAGACTGTAGTTTCTCTCTCTCTCTCTCTCTCTCTCTCTTCTCTCTCTCTCTCTCTCTCTCTCTCTCTCTCATTGCCCGACGGTGGCCGACCAGTTCCGCAGGAAGCTGTTGGGTCCCCATCACTACTCCATTCACCGACCCCGCCCTTCTTTTGCCCGCACCTACATACATTCATACACACACACATACATACACGCACATACATACGTGCATAAAATAGTACATACACTCTCAAGACTATATATGTATCTATATATATCTAATATATATATATATATATATATATATATATATATATATGTGTGTATGTGGGTGTATATATATATAGTAGATTGACTTGATCACTTTAATCTTAATTCGTTTTAGATAAGTCTTTATCTGGAATTACTTAAGCATATAGTAGCCCTTCAGTATATTGCTATTTTCGTATTTCTTCGTCATTTCATGTATAACAATTTTCTAGCTAGAAATTGTCCTTGCTACAAAATTGTTATCTTGACGTTCGATTTAATTCGCTTTTACTACTTTTGAAAATATTTCTCCAGAATAATTCAGTAAAACGGCCAGTTTATAATTCTGCGTCCATTTGTAAGTTAAATTCCTTGTCTCATTTTGCGCTTCATGCTTTCTGAGCTCTGTGACCTATAAAAGTAGCGTAAGAAAATTCACGCTACTTATAGCGGTTAAAGTGAAAAAAGGAAAAAAAAAAGTCGATTCGGCGAAACGGATATTGGTGGCCAGGAAATCCGAAGAGACAGGAAAAAGGAGACGAACGATAAAGGAAAACGTAAATCATCTTTCGTCTCCGGCGAGACGGTATGCAACCTTCGGCGACCGCTGCTCTCCTCCGACTGAGCTCCATCTAGAACAGAAAGGACTGGGAACCTGAAGTCGGGGAGACCAACCAACCTCGATCATCCCACCCCTCCCTCCCCCCGCCAACTCATCAGGACTGGGGCTACCACCCGTAGCGAGTATAGTAGTCTACCCTGTACCCTCACTCTCATCCGACATGCCCACCTGCCAGAACGTGACCCACCTACTTTTCTGCTTACCTCTCTCTCTCTCTCTCTCTCTCTCTCTCTCTCTCTTCTCTACTCGTATGTCTTTCATTTTATGATTCTGCAGCTCTTCTCAACTTTGTTATCCATTTTTGTGTTTTAAAGTTTATCTACGCACGCGGTGTTCACACAGTGTATACATGTGGACTCTACTTATATATATTATATATATATATATATATATATATATATAATATATATATATATATATATATATATATATATAATATATATATATATATTATATATATATATATGCCCTTGTGTCATCTGAAGGCGCAGAGGTCTAAGGAGTGCAAATCCCTTAGGATAATAATAGCTTACAACGATCTTGAGCGAAGTGAATGCATTTGTCTCATATAATGCGCTCGCTTTGTTGTCTGTACATCGAGTTCGGAGTATCCTTTGCCGAAGGAGCGTTTTCTTGTTACTTTGTAAGCACGATGAACGCTACCTTTTACCTTCTTATTAAATTGCAATTAACCTAAAGGATAATGTTCGCATTTTGCGAAATATACGTAGCGATATCTGCGTTCAGCGATACAAAATAAGCTCAGTAGTCTTTAACAATTGACGATCACCAGCGTATTGATATTTGTTTATCGTCATTTGATGTCCTCAAATGGCTGGTACGTTATTTCGTTATACAATACAATTTCGACGAACCGCTGAAAGTATAAAACGGATTATTCTTCGTCTCAAGATTTTCTTTAATTCTGAGAAACGGGATCAGGACGGAAATAAGCAATTTCCCTTTTTAGCAAAGCGCTATGACATTTACATATATGTATATGTACGAACGTGTATGCAATTACATACGGAATTCGAGAGGCTTCTCTCTCTCTCTCTCTCTCTCTCTCTCTCTCTCTCTCTCTCTCTCAGGTAATTAGAGTCCTATAGTCATGGTCAGTCGAAATTTCACTTCGCAGGGACTCTGTACACTCACTCCCGTTAATAACGCGTAATTGGCCACAGGAAAGACGCCGAGGGGTTAATTATTGTGGAAGTACTACTTCCCCCACCCACCCCACCCCCTCCCCCTTCCCTTTACACAACCTCCCCCCCCCAAACCAAACGATCACCCTCCAAATCGTCATGTCCTTGTGCAATTAACTGGGAATACTTCCCCCCTGTGTCTGTCACCGTCTGTGAGCTGCTTTCATTCATGGGAGATGACGCCCCTGAAGGGCCATATTCATGCCCACCTCACACCTTTTCAACGTAGTCTGCCCCTAGGGAGGTAGTGCCGTCAGTGCAGCTCGCGCGGTGCACTGTAGGCATTACTAAATGTTCTCCGCAGCGTCTCTTCGGCCCCTAGTTGCAACCCCTTTTATTCCTTTTTACTGTACCTTCGTTCATATTCTATGTCTTCGATTAACTTCCTTTAGCCCTGTCCGTGCGATTGTTCCAACATTATCTCCAGCGCTTGGTTTTGGGCCTGAATTTTATGTTCTAATTCCAGTTCCAACCGAACCTCCCCCACCCCAAATAATCGCCTCTTGAATCAAATCATTTCTTCGATTTTTACCAAAACTTGCGTCCATCCTCCATCTCCGGTTCCGATGACGTTTTTGTGCACACTTCCTTTTTTCCATTTCCGTTTGTTTAAATTTCATATATAATTTTTTTTACCTTCCTTTCCGTGGAAGCGTGTGTTAACCTCGCCATTTTTATACATCCTTTCTTCGTGATATTTCCTGCTGAAACTTACTAATTTCGAACGGTGCTTCCGTATTCCCATCGCCAGGCGTTGCCGACTTATGTGGTATCCTGTTATGAATTGCTTACGCCTTTATAATATGATGTGATTGAAGCTGCCGGCATTACGATTGTTAAAATGTCGTATCAATAACTAAATTTAAACGGATGTTTCTTTATTAAATAACTAATGCTTTTCAAAACGTCTACCCAATTCGGAGAGAGAGAGAGAGAGAGAGAGAGAGAGAGAGAGAGAGGATAAGAGAAAGGCTGAGAGTGGGAAGAGACAGGGGAGAGAGTGGTTAGGAGAGGGAGGAGTCGAGAAGAGGGCGAGGAGAGTGGATGGGACCCGCTAGAGGAGCTGGACAGAGGAGAGACAGTGGAGAGGGAGGGGGAGGCCCGGATGAAGGGAGAATGAGAGAGACGAAGAGATTTTTGAAAAGACTTTAATTATCGGTCCCTTTTCGTCTTTTCAGTGAAATCGTCTGTTGATCGTGTCATAATTTTGATGCCTTTTAACATGTGGCATTCATGTTGAATATAATAATTGAAGAAACAATAGGAGATAATTCAGTTGTTACCCGTCTTCAGTTTTAACTGCGTATAATTCGCATGTTAAATTATATTTTCCTTTATAATTCTGTATAAAGTAAATCACATCGTTAAACCTTCGGCATTGGCTTTGCAAGCATATAGGCTCTCTCAAATGATAGCGACCACTTTATTTAAGTTCGTTCATTTTATTATTATCGCTGCCAGTATCGGTAGGTTCGATACTGGAAAGTGCAAATTATTGCGTCCGCTTTTAACTTATTCAAGACGTGGTCCATTTGCTCTCGCTGTGTTTACTTTTACCAGCCCCATCTGGTCCAGCCTCGGCGGAAGAATTTAACACTTGCTGTGTTTTTAATGAGACGCCGATAAGCATATATAGGCGTCGGAGCCTGACGCATCAGCTCACCTGTCTCGGCCTCGAGAAGAGGTTCTGAATTGATTTTGTTTATACCTCGACTCCTACGCACGCAGAATACCTCTAAACCAAACCGTACCCCTGGGGAAAAAAAATCAACAGTGATAACATCATATTCCCTCGTAAATATTTGCTTCTTTAAACAGTATCGGGCGTCAATAACCTAGATGTAGTGACGCCAGTTTTAAATAGCCACAAATCAGTCAATTAACAGTAAAGTAGTAAGTCGTCTCTTTATTATTCGCTTCTGTCCCTCCACGCTTTCGAACAATAGAAAATATTATATGTAATCCAGTCAGAATTTTCTGGGAGCCTGATTTTTGCAGTATCATATCTTTAATGTATAATTAGTTTTAATGTCATTTTTGGTGAGGTGTGCCTTTAATGGGTTTACATTATAATTCCTCAATATTAGAATATTAAAATTATTACGTCAAGAGAGTAGCCCAATGCTATAAATTAGAATAGACGTCGTGCAGTTTCAAACACTAATTGATGTATATTTGGATCTATAGTATAGCGCTACTTTCTAAGGTAAAAATTTCGGTGATTTCAACATTGCTCAATTTTGATAAGACCTATTAAAGACACCTCTCACCAAAAAGGACATTAAGAAAATAAAGCATGATTTACAAGGAAATTATTATACTGGGAAAATCAGGGCCCCCAAAATTCTGACTATATCAAATACAATATCAATTCATGATTCACTGGGAATGTCAACATTTTGATAAATTCCCATTTTATATTTATCGGAAAATACTGAACGAAGAACTTGACAACCATTCTTTAATGCGCAATATACAGAAATGCTTGTTGAAATTATATGTAATTGTGTCTAGGTCATTCAAAATGTTTTATAACAATAAAAAAGATAAGAATTATGACAGGAAGGTTACTTGTTACTTCAATTATCAGACCTTAAATCCCTCATGTTACAGTGCCTAGATATGTAATTCAGTATGTTTACAACAATAAGAAAAATAATCCTTTCACGAGATAACTAATTATTTCAGCTAACTGATCTGAAACCTCTTGAAATTGAACCGCAAAGAGGGACAAATTCACCTGATATCGGTGTTTGTCGTTCATTTTTATGTAATTAGTATTCAGCCACTCTGTTTAACATGGCAATAGCTAGCAGCATTATTTGAAATGCTAATGAGCTCCAGAATATAAGTGCTCCTCGAGAGAGAGAGAGAGAGAGAGAGAGAGAGAGTGAGAGAGAGACTTTTAAAACATTTCACTGCTAAAGTGGACCTTGTAATGTCCTGCGGCTGGTTACGTTTGCTCAAGTATTCAAAAAAGTTATTTTTTTCTCTTATCCTTTTTCCTGCAGGTCATTCCTTCCCTCAGAAGACCCACGATACCGATTCCATTAAAATCCTTTCGTCTACAAATATCAGATTAAAAAAAAAAAAACGACTTCGGTATCCGAATGAGCTTCCATTATCCACCGATCGCTTTGTCGTTTATTGATGGAGCGGTGACACGGTGCCGGACATAAAAAGAGTTCCCCCATCCCCCCTTTCCCCTCCCCTTCCCCGAATATACTCGGAATATTTTTAACCTTGACTTTTCATAAAGAGATTTATGCAGAGTCTGTAGGAATGGCCTGGCTTGGTAGAGAAATCCCCTCTCCCCCTCCCCCTACTCCTCCCGCTCCCCTCAAACCCTTTTGACTGTTGCGCCAAATCAAAATCCTTTGTGCGACTCGCTTCTCCTCTTTTCGGGGGCCATTCGCTTTGCCATTGCACTTGCACTTACGCATCGGCCTGCCCCCACCCTCACCCCCACCCCCACCCCCGGCCCTCTCCCCTCCACTTAAATTTCCGAATTCTTTTGCCTTGGCACCCTTTCTGAACTTGGTCTTAAAAGCTAAAAGCAAGATGTGACATCCCTTAAGCGGATTGCTGCTCGATCGCAGTCGAGGTCTGTGGAAGATAAAGAGAGAGAGAGAGAGAGAGAGAGAGAGAGAGAGAGAGAGAGAGAGAAAGGTAGATATTATAAATTTGTCGTCCGAAGGTATTTCCCACCAGTCGGATGTGCGTCATTCTTCGGTCTTGTGAGAGTTTCGCATCAGCCTCCGAAGGAGATGGCAGCCAGCATTTGAATAATGGCCCTTTTGAAAGATGGGATCACTTGATAGCATTCTGTGGGCCCCCCGTGAAGGAACGTCTCTTCGGGTCGTCACTGATGTTATTTGAGATAGCGTGGCCACTCTGTTCTTCAGTCGATGATGGTCATTACAGTTTGTCCGTCCGTCCGTCTGTCTTGTCTGTCTGTCTGTCTGTCTGCCGAGATACGTAGTATTGTGATTAGCCGTTTAGGAGCGGTATCGGGGATCTTAACTGTGATGGCAACAGGTCAGTTGCTACCAACCCCGTCAGCCGTCAACTCGAACTTTGATTTATGTCCAGGCTTACGCGATTTATTTCGGATCATTCACATTGAAACGCCTTATCCGGGTATTATATGATTGACTTACATTTTGATCTATATAATGATTAATTTGTTAACTAATTTTTACTTTTATAATAACCGATCGCTTCTTTCTATATTCCTATTACGTTCTGTTACAGCTTTCAGGTGAACACCATAGTCTTTTGAAGCTTGAATTTCAAGCCCTGTGGTGGGCTTGTTGTGCGTAAATACAGTTTATCTAAATAATAATAGTAATAATAATAATAATAATAATAAAGTTATATTACCATTTTGCAAATGACCATTTGTGACGAGGGAGAGGGCAAATTATCCGATCGGCCCTTATTCCACCTCTGACTTTAGGCCACCTTCTTTTAAAAACCTTGTGGCCTCAGGTCTGACAGGTTTCCAAAATCTCCCACCACCTGGTCCACCACCCTCCGCCTCTGGTCCACTCACCAAAGAGTGTATAACCGGAAGGGTAAGAAGCTAATGGACTTAACTCCGAGACCACTAGCAGCCTTCAAAAGAACATTAAGAAAACCAGTTTTCAGAAATTGGAATGCCCCTCGGAAGAAGAAAAGGCAGATAAAAAGTTAATCGAAGTATTTCAGAACTGTCTCTGATGCACTCTTCTCTCTCTCTCTCTCTCTCTCTCTCTCTCTCTCTCTCTCTCTCTCTGCGCCGTTGTCGGGAGATTATCGTCATTACTCCCAGTACAATCATCAATTTGCGTCGTGGTAATAATATGTACGTGCCTATAGCATGTTGTTATCCATGTTGTTATCATAAAACATTCCGATGATTTTTTTTTTTATTTCTTAGTAAGGAAAGATGTGTGTCAAATGGAGTGATATGTAAATTGTAATGGACTCGAACACGTGTATTGACGGTATGAAAAGGAAAATGCGTCCCTTTTTTAAATTCTGAGATTTAAAAGAAGTGACCTCATGATTTTTCATAATTGAGCGCCATAATGTGGTTATCAGCATCTGAAAAAGAGATGCAAGTTTCGAGTTCCTTGTAAAATGAAGGCTGAATCTCTCTCTCTCTCTCTCTCTCTCTCTCTCTCTCTCTCTCTCTCTCTCTCTCTCTCTCTGTATAAAACTCTTTTGAACATCAATTTTTCCCCCAGACTGAAAAAGTTGATCACGTGATTCGCGTATTACTGAATATTCATCTTCTTAAAAGATTTTAGTTCCCATTGAAAATTTTGCATATTTTTCACGAGAGACCCATGGGTAAAGGTAACTCCTTATTTGACTATGTTGCATTTCGTGAAGACTTAATTATCATCCTTGTATCAATAAAACTTTCCATATTGCAAGGTACAATAAAACTTTCCATATTGCAAGGTAAAATTTGCTTTTGAAAATATCTAGTGGCCAGCGATCAAAGATTTCGCAAAATTCGCTTACTTGTTTATAATAGAATTAGTTGGAAATGAACACAAAAGTAAACGGCGGTTATCAGTAACCAAGAGGAAAATGTCTTCTAATTAAAGATCTCTTGGACTCTCCCCGAAAATCTCAATTGAAGAACAAAGTCCTCTATCGTTTAATCTTACTTTCGTTCCCGACTCGGTTCTCGAAAAGTCTGACCTGCGTGAGGATAGTACAATGGTACACGACTTTTATCGAAGCGCTGTTCGCCATTACTCTTAATTAGGAAGGACTTAAAAAAAAAAAGAAGAAGAAGTCTGGTCCCTGACACTTGGATGCGGGCGCATGCGCAGTGACCACGCCAAGTGTAACGAGAGTTACTTTTACCTCTTTTCGGAAGGTTTGTGTAAATATACGTTAGTCGTGTTACCTGTAAAACTCGGGGCAAGTGACGTCTTACATGCTCCAGAACGCCGGATAGAGCCTTTTTTTACATGAAAAACTGGCACACGACATTTTAAAACTGTCCACCCTTATTGCCTGAATAATGCGATCTCCTCGCAATGGGCAAGAATTTTCTCATACTGTTTAATTATCAATTACGACAACATCGCAAGCACGAATAAAAAACCACAGTTAGTCACGAACCAAGTGACAGCACTTTCTTATTCCTTTTTCATAGCCTCATCCGAACGAAATAATTGCAAAAGATTAATAACAGTCAACTGTACCCCAGTATGTCGATTTCAGGGCAAAATCAAGTTTTAGTTAATTACTACTTGATGGATATAGCGAATGGTTGTATTGTCACATAGGACTTGTATATCCACCTCGTCCCTGATGAATGCTCACGATGGACGATCTCGTTACATAATATTCGAATGTTATAAAGGAAAACAACAGTTTCCCATAACAGAAAACGGGTTATTGGCTGGAAAGAAAACGGAAAGTCGGTGTAAAAGAAAACGGACACGATAAAAGAAAACGGGCTAAGCGTTCCCTACATTCATGTAAATATCATAGCACACCGATCGTCTCAGTTGGTTTAGCCTGAGTCCAGGGGTACACGCCAAGCCTGTGTGTACATTGACTCTTCATTATTTTTACTGTAACTTTACCCATGCAGGCTTGAAGTTGGTTTAATTTAAACCAGCCAATATCTGCCCTCATAACAGTACAGAATCTGCTTATATACAAACAAGTGCATTTTAAATTTAATCAAAATTAAACCCAAACTAATATTATACCAGAAGGAAAGTCTGGCAAACATGTGTTTTGAGAGAATTACACTTGATGATACAACAGCGAAAGTAGCATCACAAATAACTCAGAAATTCATTCCTTATATTCTTAACCCCAGGACTAATCCTGCCTTTTAGTGACTCCACTCATATATGATTTTATGTATATATCAATACAAATTTTAAACAGTGAGCGCTTGTGCGTATTTTTCCATGTCTCTCAGCGTGAACTGAATCTTAGTCATTCTTAACTCATTATAGTAGAGTAACTTGTATAAGGTACTTATTAAAACTTCCTTATCGAAAGGCATCTTACATTTGAGAAGCCCTATCGAAACCTCCAGCGATCCTTACGCCATAATTTTTTTTCTACAATGAATCAGGTGATTCCTAGGTTATGTAACGGTTTCATTGTCAAATTACTGGCGGTTTGAGCTGTCTTGTAATCCAAGTGGCAATTCAGAAAGTTCCGTAAGAAAAGGGAAGGGAAGCTGCGACGTGGAATCCCGGGAACAAAAACAGTCATTGTCGTATAACACGAAATTACTTGCGACTGCGACCTTGAATTTCTTTGGAAGGAGAATGTTTGTTTCCTTTCTTTCGTGTGTGATGTTTTTTTTAAACGAAAGCTATTCACATTCAAGGCGAAATAGTAACAGATAACAGAAGGAGCTATTTTACACCTCTGCTCACTCGTTAACGCTGCCGAATTAAGGATATCGTAAAATATAGATTTCTGTCAGTCTCATGCATAAATGCAACGCTAGGTTTTTTAATACTGTTGTACATAAACAGAAGTGTTACTCCTCTAATTTAGGGTCGCTGAAACTATGCAACCTTTATCACAACTCCTTTTTTTTTATTCATTGTCTTGTCAAGTAAAGTAAACTAACTACTGAGTTATAATTTATTTATGAGGAATTATTTGTTGAGTAAAGGTTACGTACGTAGTACATTATCATACATTTCTCCCATGGAATATATTGAGCTTGGTTACTCAAAAAATAAATCTACGTTAGCATATATTCTTCTCAGGGAATACATTAAGCTCGGTTACTTTCGGAGGGTAACCCAATTACCCTCGATGGCTACCCCCTCCTACTCGTTTTTATTTTATTTATTGTAGGTTTTTTTTTTTTTTTTTTTTTTTTTTAACCAGCTAAAAGGTCGACGGTGGCCCGGCCGCCCTCCTGTGTTCATCGCTCTCCCAAGAGCTATGTTGCCTCCAATACCGATGATTTACGCCGACGGGAACGAGGTACTTGAAGCGACGTTTATATAGAATGCGTGAGAGGTTCCTCAGACGGGAGAATGCTTTACGATCACGGCCGTCTTTCGGGAGACGCGGTTGCGAATCCTCGCGACGTCTTGGTGATGAATCCGCGGGGAAGGCGTCGGCCGTTTACCTCGGAGCTGAGGACGAAGTCTTCAGTGTCAGAGAGAGAGAGAGAGAGAGAGAGAGAGAGAGAGAGAGAGAGAGAGAGAGAGAGATCTTCACTTACCCATAATTAAAATGGTGATACGAGACTTCTTCGGAAGGTGGGCCAAGAACGAAGCTCCCAGATATATATATATATATATATATATATATATATATATATATATATATATACTATATATATATATATATATATATATATATAATATATATACTTGTGTGTGTGTGTGTGTGTGGGTAGAGAGAGAGAGAGAGAGCCAGTCTTCACTTTTTACCCGTAGTTTGAAATGGAGATACGAGACACATTTTTCCCCCCACTGGGTGGGCGGAAATGAAGGGGGGCCGTGATTGATGGGAGAAGAGCTGGTAGAGCAGGATGGACAAAAGTCCTTTGTGTTATCTATCCATAAAGACCACAATGGCCACTACGGAAGATGGATGTTGGTCTTTACACGAAACATGCAGATACCGGCCAAACCCTGAACTCGGGTTTTGGGGGACGGGGTCGGGGGTGGGGGGTGGGGGGGGGGGGGGGGGTGGGTGTGAGGGTGCCGCCGTGTTTCTCCTCCAGATTAATGGTCTTTCGTGAAAACGTCGAGACCAGCGCCGTAGAAGAGGAAAAGACCAGTTCTAGGTCTCCCTCTGGTCTCCCAAGTATAAAATCCGGGATAAAATGTTGAGAAAGAAGAAAGCCACTGTGCGATTTCATTCTTTCCCTCCTTCTTTCTTTCTGAATGATTCATGGCGTTTGATGAGAGAATGTCTCGAGGTTAAGAGGTACGTCGCTCGCCTCACTTGCTGGAGGAAAATGGTTTGATCCCGGGCGAGGAAACAAGGCGTCATACTATTTATTAAAAATGGGAAGGCGAATTCATTGATATTTTCTCTCTCTCTCTCTCTCTCTCTCTCTCAAACACACACACGCAGTCTACGTATATTATATGTTGACTGTATTCTCATTTATTCCCTTTTGTTCAGCTTTCGGAAGCATTTGTTGATACCCCCCCCCCCCCCCTCTCTCTCTCTCTCTCTCTCTCTCTCTCTCTCTCTCTCTCTCTCATTCATTCCCTTTACGCAGCTTCCAGCGTGTCTTTCTAAAGCATTCATTGATACTCTCTCTCTCTCCTCTCTCTCTCTCTCTCTCTCTCTCTCTCATAGTTTGTATTACTTATTTACTTTATTCTTTTTTATTCCCCTTTATCGAGCTTCGAACGGAGCTTTCCAAAACGCGAGATAATGAGTCAGCCTCGCGTCACATAATGGGAATCACGCAAAATAATTGTGAGAGAAATTCATGAGGGCGATTTCCCAAAAGTGAAAACTTTCTCTCATCTTATCTCCTCGGCCCCTCCCCGTCCCCCAGTCTTACTCCTACCCTCCTCCCCAAACCCGCATTCCCATGATAGTGTTGAAGACTTTCCTCTCATCGGAAGCTCTCTCTATTCCATACAGTTTTTTTGTAAGATATTCTCTCTCTCTCTCTCTCTCTCTCTCTCTCTCTCTCTCTCTCTCTCTCCTAAGGGGAGCCGGGGTTTGCTAATTCCAACCCAACCAGAGTGAAAGCTTTCATTGATGTTCTCTCTCTCTCTCTCTCTCCTCTCTCTCTCTCTCTCTCTCTCTCTCTGCATGTATTTCAGAGCTCAAGTAATCAATGCAAACAAGTTGTCTCGGAAAAGATGAATATAATTCTGCGTCCATTCAAAACCTTTACCTCCGGAGATAATCGCGATCTTGTTACCGTCATTCCCGGAGAGGTTCCCATGGCAACTGTAGATTTCGTCTCGCTGTCACCTGTCACTGTGTTTTGAGCCATTTTTAAACCGTTAAAGGAGTTGTTGTGTTGCTGACAACTTTTAAAACCGTTAAGAGAGTTAACTACGTTACAGATTTTGTAACTTGACGGAAGTTCCTGTGTCACCGACAGTTTATAAATCGATAATTACGGTGCTGCTGACAGTTTCCAAAACCGTTAAAGGAGTTACTGTGTTGTTGACAGTTTGTAAAACCGTTAAGGGAGTTACTCTGTTGCTGACAGGATTTAAAGCGTTACAGAAGTTGCTATGTTGCTGACAGGTTATAAACCGATAATTACGGTGCTGCTGACAGTTTCCCAAACCGTTAAAGGAGTTACTGTTTTGCTGACAGTTTGTAAAACCGTTAAGGGAGTTACTCTTGCTGACAGAATTTAGAGCGTTACAGAAGTTGCTATGTTGCTGACAGTTTTGAAACCGGTAATTGCGTTACGGTGCTGCTGACAGTTTTCGCTAACCGTTAAAGGAGTTACTGCGTTGCTGACAGTTTGTAAAACCGTTTAATGAGTTACTCTGTTGCTGACAGAATTTAAAGTATTACAGAAGTTGCTGTGTTGCTGACAGTTTTGATAACCGGTAATGGAATTACGTTGCTGCTGACACTTTTCGAAACCGTTAATGGAGTTACTGTGTTTAAAGGGGTTACTGTGTTGCTGACACTGTCCAAGACGTAAAGAAGGTATACTATGTTGCACTCTGTTGCTGACAGTTTTAAACCCGTTAAAAAAGAAATTATGCATTTGAATTTGAATTTGAAATGCTATGCGAATTTCACATCCTAGACATATACTTTTTTTTTTTTTTTTTTTGCCTGCTGTCAAGAATTCGACCGCCAGAAGGGAAAGATATCCAGAGTATCTGAGTATCTGCTTAAAGTAATGTCAAAACCACAAGAGTGACCTTGATGGTATACAACCGCCTCCCGGGTTGTGTGATTGTAAAATACAGATCCGGCTAAAATATCCAAAAAAAAAAATAATAATAATAATAAAAAGTTCTTTCCGATCATGGCGACGATCTCCCAGAGTTCTCTCTCCCCCTCCCATCCCCATGATCGTCTCCGGTTCGGATCGCGCGACGCAGATGAATGTCTTTCCCGCGAATGAGACGAGATTTTTCGGCCTTACGTAACTTAACCGCCTGACGCGTGACGACGATCTGGATGCTATGTGGAGGCTAAGTACGGATAAGTAGCACGAGGTCGCTAATTCGCGTCCAGCGCATAAACAAAACATCCCTCCCTCCCTCCCTCCCTCCCTCCCTCTCTCCCTTCACACCCGGCTGGATCGGGGAGGGTGATAAACAGATGACGTCATCGGGTAATAAACAGTGACGTCATCACGTGTTTTTATTATTATTTTTATTTTTTTTCTCTCTGAAGGTCTAAAGGTTTAGGTATTCTGCTATAAGCACTACCGGCATCCACGAGACCTTCATTTTGTTGTAGGAGAGCAGCTAAAATATATATATATAAAAAGTATTTGTAATAGCATAGCAGCTGAGTACGAATTGTGTCATTGAAAAATGTTAATTACCTATGTTTGCGTAAAGCTCGTTGTAAGTGCGCAGATGCTTTGCGAATTACAACAGGAATACTAACTAGGAATCAATATTTTGGATATATATATATATATATATATATATAGATATAATATATATATATATATATATAAATATATATATACACATATATATATATATATATATATATATATATATATAAATATATATGTGTGTGTATATATATATAATATATATTATTAAATAATATTATATATATAATATCTCGAATATAGAGCACAGCCTTTGATACCGTGAATCTCAGTGTCATTCACGTCAAAGTATTTGCAAAACCTCAGTGTCAACGTTCTCTTTTTATCATTTGAATAGAAAAAAAAGAGACAGAAAAAAAAGTCATAATACCGTAAATCTCGACGAGATGATAATTCTGATTCCTGGCTACATCTTGCGCAGTGGTAAAAGTCTCCGGCAGTCAAGGATGAGTCAAATATATCGTGATATTTTTGCCGTGCGCGTGCGCCTGCGTGCGGACGTGTCGCTACGCATTACTCGGTGTTATTGAGACAAGGTTTAGGACTGAGGCTGTTTTCCGTCCCATTCTTATCTGCCACCAGTTGTCGCCCGCGCCCGGATCGATCCCAAATCAAAAGATTCGTGCGCATATACAACGGCTCATGTAGAAATTCTCTCTCTCTCTCTCTCTCTCTCTCTCTCTCTCTCTCTCTCTCTCTCTCTCTTTGAGCTGCTGTCATAAGAGCAATTATGATCAACTTTATGTTATTCTCGCGTCCTTGTGTCCAATAATCTCTCTCTCTCTCTGTCTCTCTGTCTCTCCCACACGCCAGCTGTGACCTCGGAATTGCATTCTGTTGTAGTTGTAATTGGTTATGGTTGTAGTCGTAATTACGAACGGTTGTAGGTGATATTGTTGCTGCGGTCGGTCGATATTTACAGGATATTTCAATAGTTTTTTTTTTAACCTAGTGCTTCCTTGAAAGAATCAATCAGTAATTACGCATTCGGCAAACGTACACAAAAAAGCGGAGAGAGAGAGAGAGAGAGAGAGAGAGAGAGAGAGAGAGAGAGAGAGAGAGAGAGAATTTTTAACCAGGTAGGGTTATCACGTTAAATGTTCAATTTTTCCCACAGTTATCATTGCTAACTGTAGCTCGTATGAAAGTTATCTTATACGTACAAATGCATTATTATTATTATTGTTATTAATTGCTTACCGACCTCCCCCCCGATTGTTATTATTATTATTATTATTATTATTATTATTATTATTATTATTATTATTATTATTAAATACCGATCTCAGGAAGGGCTATACATAGGATCTTTTTTTTTTTTTTTTTTTTTGCATAACTTCTCTTCGAAAAATCCGTAATTTCCTTTTTTCAGTCGGTAGTTTCCTTTATTAGTGCGTAATTTACCTTATAAGTGCGCAATTTACTTTATAAGTGCGTAATTTACTTTGTAAGTGCGTAATGTCCTTTATAAGTGCGTAATTTACTTTATAAATGCGTAATTTCCTTTATAAGCCACCCAAGTCATTCGTTCGTTGTGTTTATAGATACAGGGATGATTAATCATAACAAAAGCAGAATAAAAGATAAAAAAAAAGTAAAAAGAAATCCATATAAATTTAACCCATATATATACATAACACACTTTTCTCAGCTCGAGAACCAACAAACGGTATACCCGTAGGATCCCAGAACATCACCAGAACAACTATAAGGGAACGGTAAATCACGGGGCGTGATCAGATGAGCTGCCTCTCCCGCCTAGTATCGACGTCTCGATCGCTCCGCTATTATTTATGTACCCTTTGTTCAATTTCATCTCTCTGATTTTCTCCGCTAATTGTCGGTGGAGCGAGTCATCTCGTGCCGTAGGATCTTACCCCTTCAAGGCGTAGATAGACTGTGCCCCCCCACCCCCCTCGGACTCCTCAACGTTTAAGGACGGGGGATTCCGGCATCCTTCGGGAGGAGGTCTTTCAGAACCTCCTCCGGGTTCCTTCGTTCCCGTTCGTCCGGACATACTCAGGGAGGTGGTCTTTTTAAACCAGGTCTTTTGAATTATCTCCCGTTCGTCTGGACATACTCAGGGAGGTGGTCTTTCAAAACGAGGTCCTTTGAAGCCTCCTTAGGAGAGTCGTAAACGATTTTCCAGAATAGACTCGTTCGAAAGGAAGCATTACAAGCCTCCGACGTGTCTTGCTAGTGTTCCGAGGTAAGCCCTTTGGTTTCCGTCACAAAGGCTGGCGCAGGCGCAGCAGCCGTAGCCGATCAAGATGTTCCGAGAGAGAGGAGGGACTGACTGCCTATATCGTGACCTTCCGACTGACCCTCGTTTTGAACTCCTCCTCCTCCGCCTATATACCTCATTTCTCTCTCTCGGCCCGACGCTTCTCCATGCCTATTATTATTTCCCAAAAGTCCTCTTGTTCATCTCTTCGATGGTTATCGACGTCATTCCCCCCCTTTTTTTTTCCCTCGCACAATGTCCGTGTTTTGTTTCTTTCATTTCTCCAGCCGTCCATAATAATGCTCTTTACGTTTCGAACTCCCGCATGTCTTGATGGGATGCTACAGTCGCTTATCTCCCTCCCCTACTGTGTCTATTTGATATATGTATCCCATACGAGAATTGCTTTAGCTCGGTCTGCAAAGTGCCGACAAGTCTACATAGGCAGACGATATTGACCAAATGCGATTTAAACATGAATGCTTAAAAGGTCTTATCAAAGGACAGGATGATGGATGAATCTATGACATAACAGGGATACTCTCTCTCTCTCTCTCTCTCTCTCTCTCTCTCTCTCTCTCTCTCTCTCTCTCTCGACCCGAAAATCAAGCATCTCCCTTTGAGAGAATGAGATGAGTACTTAAATGTGCTTGACAAGGGAGTGAATGATAGATGAACCCATGACATAACAGACGTACTCTCTCTCTCTCTCTCTCTCTCTCTCTCTCTCTCTCTCTCTCTCTCTCTCTCCAGAGATCAAGCATCGACCCTTCTTCACAACCTAAGAGATAGAAAGCTCCTTTAGACGTAGTACCTTAAGGAAGAAGGGCAGGCGATGATGAAAGCCTTATTATGGAGGTGGAACCGACAGAGGGAGAGAGAGAGAGAGAGATTCGAAGGTCTTCATCGAGCCATCGAGAGGCCAAGATAAAGTGCGAGATTCGTCCTACAGATTATATATGAAGAGCGCGAATGAATGCCCTCCTATGCTATCCACTATACTGTACATCGTCCCTTCGCATCCAATCGTATATCATATATAGGAGAGTGGATGGAAGGAGGGGGAGGAGGGGGAGGGGGGAAGGGGTGGAGGTTGTGGTGTTGGAATATCAGAGGTCAGGGCTGCAATCTTCCTCTTCTTTGTTTATATTGCACTACGAGGGATGTGACGGGCAACAGCCTCCTCCAGAAGGCGTATCCGTAACGTGTGAAGTCAGTGTTTTTCAGAGATCGACAAGTTTGCATTATTATTCAGAAAATGTACCCTGTTCTTATGGAACAGGCTCACAGAGTCACAGAGTCCATCAACTTGATATTCAGGCTTCCAAAGAATACGGCCTTCATTCAGTTCGGTATATCAGAGAGCGGTGCTGTACCATGATGTCGTGTTTTTTAGAGATGAACACGTTATCATCATTATTATCATTATTATTCAGAAGACGTACAATATTCGCATGGAACAAGCTCACAGGGGACCATTGACTTGAACGGACTGTCGGTAATGCTCGGTTTGTCGCCCATTGTTCGTAAGTTTTAATTTTGTGGAATATAGGTATTTGTCATTTACATTTTGTGAACATTATGTATATTTAGTTGTATTTAGTGAAAAATGGGTATTTCTTGTTAATATTTAGAGAAAATAAAGCGATTTTCATTTATACTTAATGAAAATGAGGTTTTTCTTATTCATATTCGGTGGAAAATAGGTGTTTCTTGTTATATTTAGTGAATATTGGACTTTTTTATATTTAGTGAAAAATTAGGTATTTTTAGTCATATTTAGTGAAAATTAAGTATTCTTTATTAATGCAAAAATTAGGTATTTTTTGTCATATTTAGTGACAATTTAGTAATTTTTACGTATATTTAGTGAAAGTTAGTTATTTTTAAATTACATTTATTGAAAATTACATTATTTTTATTTATATTAGTGAAAATTAGGTCTTTTTGAGTTATATTTCAATGCAAATTAGGTATTTTTGAGTTATATTCAGTGAAGATTAGGTGTTTTTGAGATAGGGTTTTTGAAAATTACGGATTATCGAGTTATACTTAGCGGAAACGATGTACTCTTTTTGTGCAAATTATTTTTCCATATATATTAACACCGCAAAAACTGGTCTGTCGGTCACGAGATCTTTTAAATGCATTACGGGCGTCCCTTTGATAAACTTGAACAAAAGACTGGTTAAGTCAGATCTTTGACACTAAACCCAAGACAACTCTCGTTACATTAACTTCACAGAGCTCATTAAAACGAACGAAAACCAGCGACATCTGAGGAGGTATAATTCTTGATCAAAAGACAAAAAAAATATTCATTTGTGGTATGGTGAAAACTTTAAAAAACAAAAAATTCAATAAGGCCACGTTCTCTCTCTCTCTCTCTCTCTCTCTCTCTCTCTCTCTCTTCTCTCTCTCTCGCCGTTACTTGAATTTATTTAGGCAACTACTTTTATGTCAAGAAATACAAGTATTCTTGCGATGGTTAAACCATTTAACAAATAGAATCTCTCTCTCTCTCTCTCTCTCTCTCTCTCTCTCTCTCTCTCTCTCTCTCTCTGGTAGCATAATATCACTGCACCAGTTCGAGTGATCATTTATCTTCCGCTGGGCTTAATCTCGTGTCGCATAAACAAGGCATAGATGAGCATAATCTTCTATCTCTCTCCCTCTCCTCTTGGGCGAGGAGAAAGCGTGGCTAAGACTAACTGTTAAAGATCTCTCTCTCTCTCTCTCTCTCTCTCTCTCTCTCTCTCTCTCTCTCTGGCAGAGCCACAATCCTCGTAGTAACGGGCATCATGATTTTCCTAGTCCTAGGCGTGGCGAGGAAAATAATAAAATAAAGGGGGTGGGCTAAAAAATGAATTAAAACGGGTAAGGGTCTAAAAGGAAAGTGGTGTTATTTTACAGAGATAAATCCAGAGGCCAAAGGAGAGCTAGTAAAACACTCCCCTTTTAATCTGCTGGTACTCAATCATTTTCTCGGAATACCAAGAATCGCCCCGCTTCGTCCGAAGGTGTGTACCAAGGTGTGTACCAAGGTGTGTACTAAGCGTCGTGCGGGGGCGTGTGTATCAGCCCAATCCATACCTGCTCCGCTGCGGGCAACGTGTCGCCAGAGGTGTTAGGTAGCTGGCTGGCTACGCCAGTTCGTCGAGCTAACAGGGGAAAAATCGTTTAATTGCCTCTTTAAACGATGGATGATGCTGCGGATTGTTTATTTCAAGAGAGAAAAGAGGGTGACGTTTCCGGTTTTCGAGTGGTTTTAAATTAGAATTGACAGGCCTTCGTTTTCTTGGTCAAGGAGTGGATGCTGGACGAATCTTTGGCTTAACAGACTCTAGACTCTCTCTCTCTCTCTCTCTCTCTCTCTCTCTCTCTCTCTCTCTCTCTCTCTCAAAATTAAACAAGAATGCTTAAAAGAGTTGTTAACAAAAGACGATATATGATAGATGAATTCATACCATAACAGACGAGCTCTCTCTCTCTCTCTCTCTCTCTCTCTCTCTCTCTCTCTCTCTCTCTCTCTCATAAGAAGAGGAAATTACTACACTACACTAGATCTTTTGAAGAAAATATGATAATGAATTAATCGCATGCGCTCGAGTCTCCGCCGCTAACCTGACGCAAGAGGTTTGGTCGCTGGGATTCCGTACTCATGAACCAGGTGAGCTAGGCAAAGTTGCCTCGTGTATCATCACACACGCTCTCAGCACCTACTTGGCGACTTGATTTAGCCATTAAGGGCGAGTCCTTCCTTGTTCTGAGCCAGAGGGAAAAATAAATTGTAAAAAAAGAAGTTCTGAGGACAGTCCCGCTGTTGTTTTCTGGTAAAACCATGTTTGCTCACTCGTCTTTTCTTTAAGTCTTTTATCTGCATAATTTTATTAATAGATTAGGTTTTTTGTATTAATCAGTTGAATTTTTATATTAATCTGTTCTCTTTTTATATTGATCAGTTGAATTTTTATATTAATACGTTAACTTTTTATATTGATCAGTTGAATTTTTATACTAATCTGTTGATTTTTTATATCAGTAACTTTTTGCATTAATCAGTTGAATTTTTATATTATCAGTAACTTTTTGCATACATTAGTTAATTTTTTATATTGATCAGTTAAGTTTTTATATTAACCATTTAAATCTCTATATTGATCGGTTAACTTTTTATATTAATCAGTTAACTTGTATATTAATCAGTTAAGTTTTCAGATTAATTAGTTGCCTTAATCGGGTAAATTTTTGCCAGGCCATTTTACCGTTGTTGTTTAATATCTTTGCCGTGTACAATTATCTACACACTATTTATTCTAATTATCCGTCTCCTTCCAGCTCCTCTCCTTTCATGATAAACTTTACATTCTCAGAATTCTCCTGTGCATTTTAAGGTGGATATTACATAATTATATACATATTAATAACCCTTGCTGTCTTTTGAACAGACGTTAAAATAACAACACAAATCATGTCTAATGTAATCATACAGGTTCAGGTGTCTATGTGAGGATGCCAGGTTATACTTCATCATGATCTGAATCATATAATCTTTTGCAATATATCAGAAATATTAGAATTTGAGGAAACTCTATAAGAAGAGTACTAGGATATTATAAGCCTCGGTCTGACTCAAAATGCCCCTGTGTTGTGGCATTAGGAAAATGACCCTGTATTATGGTATTAGCAAAGTGACCCTATTTTTGTGTGGTATTAGTTCCAAGGGACCTATTGATATTAAATCAATAGGTGCCTTTTTCTTTTTGCCTTTTTTTTTTCTAATGTCACAATTTTTTTTCTTCAATTCCTTCCCTTTTTGCGACCCGAAAACCATGACGCGTCCTCCCAGAAAATAAGACAAAAAAAATAACGAGAAAGAAAATCGTGACAGCAGAGAACTCAGAAATCTTTCTGGTTCATTGTGAGAGGGCGAGGCGGTTTTCAGCAGCTCCTGCTGCAGCTCCTGCTGCTGCTGCTGACGACTTCAAGATTGAATATCTGTTTGTTCTTCTCAAAAGACGCCGCGGGACTAGTGATTTACACTCGAGACGACCGTTACTTGTCCTGCCTTGAGGTGGCTGTTGTAGAAAGTAGTAGAAGTAGTAGAAGGAACCGCGCTAGGTCCACCAATTTCACTTTGGGCAAAAACTCGCCAATGTGTAAAATCCTTCACGGCACTAAAGGATTTTAATTTTCTCTTTTAAACGTTTTATCTTCACTAACAAAGCATTCACTGTTACGATTAAGGGTAAACCAGAGGTCATCACATTCAAGTATCTGCGCTATTTTGCTTAAACATCCACTGGACCTGTAGATCTAATCAAAGACGAATCAGCTGAACGGGTCTCCAGGGAGTTCTCAGGGTCAGTCGAGAGAATGGGCCACTGAGCAATGCAAATCCTTCTTCACGCCCTTCCGTGTAATTAATATTTATGTCTAATTTTCTTGCAGGCGCTGAAGGTGCGGATGAGAAGATCTGACAGGAATCCTGCCGTCGTCGCTGCTATTCAGGACCCGTTTTACCCTGCCAAGGACTCTCTCGCTCTCGTCGTAGCTGCTGCTGGGGTCATCCACCTCCCGTCGACATCGACCCCCTCAGGAAAACCACCTACGTCACTTGCTGCCCCCGTCAGCGTGTTGTGGAGCTCCTGTGTGTCTGTGTGTGTTTGTGTGTGTGCACTTGCATTAGGTTACCACTTCGTGTGTCATCACCTGAACCTTCGACTTCTCGAGTGTGTCGAGATCGAGTGAGAAATCTCCTTCAGCTTCTCGAGAGCATCGACGAGGTCGAGCAGCAGGAACTAACTATAAAGCCTCTCGACTTCTTCGCCATCTCGTTCGCTCGATCTCTCGTCTCTCCAAAAGGAGGAAAGGGCCTTTCGGAACGCCCGCCCTTGTCTTTAGCAATTCGTCTCCTTTCTCGTAATCGTGGCCGAAGAAGAATCCCTCTTCATGATTACCATGGACATACCGCCGACCCCCGCCCCCCACCAAGTGGTCCATGCGCAGACAATCATGCAACAACAGCCCAGTCCAGAGGAATCGAAGAAAAAACGTGAGTATCTGAATTTTCTCTCTTTCTTGTTTATTTTTTGTTTTAATTCCACATTCATTTATTTTTCTCATTGATGGACCCTTTCTTGAGTATCAGAATTCTCTTTTTTTTTTAATCCCATATTCATTCATTTGCCTCATTAATGGACCCTATCTTTATCTGTAACTAGATATTTTTATATGTTATTAGTCATTGTGGTCACCTAGGGTTAAATCTTAAAATTTTGAAGCCCTCTTGCAGTTTTTCAAATATGTTAATGTCATGTATTGCCTTGGATAATATTATTATATACATATATAAATATATATATATATATATATAATACATATATATATATATATCATCTATATATATATGTGTGTGTGTGTGTGTGTATGTATATATACACACACACACACACACATATATATATAATATATATATATATATATATATATATATAAAATATCCTGTCATTTAAAACATTTCATTTATTTAACATCAATTAATTTTTTTATCTATTTCCTAAACATGAGAAAGGTTTTCGATAAATTTTGAAATATTCCAATGTAAATCCATTTGTTCTTCCGTTGACATAAATAGTGAATTTGCGTAACTGAGAGTTATTCGACTTTTGTGGTCACAGTTGGGGAGAGGGAGGAGGAGGAGGGTTGGGTTTATATTATATTATAAATAGGAGTTGCACAATCTTTTTCTTTCATGTAATTTTGTTTAAAAACTGAAGTTGGTCTCGTTTTATAGGTAACTCGCTCCTGCTATACCCTACGTACGGTTAGCGAGGAGCTGCAAGGTTCATTCACAGGGTTCTTGGATCTGGGAACTGTTGTTTGGTTAAGTCTCTAAAGGGGTGTGAAAACTGACGTTCCAATATTGGCTTCAGTCTTTGCCTAAGCAATTTGCACGGTTTTCCTTCATTTGTCGAGAGCCTGGGGCACTCCGTTGTCCTTTCGAGAGAGGTTGCTTTGCTGTGGCATTGCGATAATGTATTTCACTTTTTTGTTTCCTGTTTTTCTGTCAAACTACAAATTCGCCTTAATATCTCATCTGCATAGAATAGCGTCTTTACTGTCATCGCCTTTTTAGACGTGATTTGGCGCTGACTTAAAGATAATACGTAATTTAGGGAAATTAAGGAAGCCTGTGTACCTTCATGCCAGATTAATAAAAAAAAAATACCAGTATACCGCATGTAATCCATTTTGAAGATTACAGTAATAAACATTACTGATGTTATAGCTGTTGGTATCAAAGCCTCCGTTTTGATTGCTGTTCTTCTTGGTATAGTTGTTCAACAAATGAAGACTTGGAGAAACTGAACAGAAACATTTGCCGACGATGTCGATGATGAAGACGACGAAAAATCCCTCCGTCGGTAATGGACGTCCTTCCGCCGCTGTCCTGACCGCAAAAGGAGGTCTTTTAAGTGAAGAAGATAGAAAAGACCAAGGGGAACTGCTTTAATGAACCAGTAATTAGCGGCGATTCTTCAAGTGCCGAGTAATTAAATCGGTTCTAATCACTTTCCGCAGGATTTCAAATCGTCGTGAAATCACTGTTTGGTTCAGTTTTGTTTTCGGTGGTTTTGTAGTATGAAATCCGAAGGATAATAAATCAATATTTTTTTTATTGGGTGCATTAGCAAAATAGCCATTTGAGATATGAATGGGAGATTTAATTCATAAACTTTTTATTATTATTTTATTATTATTATTATTATTATTATTATTATTATTATTATTATTATTATTATTATTATTATTATTATTATTATTATCCAAAAGATGAACGCTAATGGAACACTTTTTATTATTATCATTATTATTATTATTATTATCCAAAAATAATAATAATAATAACAAATCTGAAAACGGGATTTTAGAAAAATTAAATAAATGAATAAAATATCCTGAGGGAAATTATTTTTAAAAAATAAATCAAATCTCAATCTGAAAACGTGATTTGAAAAGAAAGAAATAAATGAATAAAATATCCAGATTTTCGAAGAAAACAAACCTGAAAACGTAATTTTAAAAAAAATTAATGAATGAATAACATATTATAAGGGAAATGATTATAAAAGATAAATCAAATCTCCTTAGGGAAATGTTCGCTCACAACTGGCGATGTTAGTGTTTCACTAGATCCGTGCGGCTGATCTCAGCCTAGGCCGGTCTCACCACGGCGCGACGCCGGCGAGTTGGAAGTGAAGTAAGGCGAAGTGAAGTGAAGTGACGTGAGTGACGTGTAAGTGATGTGCAAACGAACGTGTCGCTCTGACGTGTCATTAGCGACACAGACACGGACGCACTCGTCATCGAGGAAGGAAAGACAAGGGAAACCGATTTTATTATTCTCTTGGTTATTTCAGGTTATTTATTTTCTACCGTAATATTGTTCTCCTTGGATTTTCATACATTTTTCCCTGTTTATTAATTTATTGATATATTTTGTTCTTTTTTAATAAGTGAGATGTCTTCTTTCCTTATTTCCTTTGACCTCCTTTTACTTCTATCTAATTAACGCCGTATGCTTTGGAAGGTTGAATTTCAAGACGGTGGCCTCTGTGCTGGGCTTGTTCGAAATGAACAGGGTTCATCGTTTTAATAATAATAATAATAATAATAATAATAATAATAATAATAATAATAATAATAATAATAATAATAATGACATTAACAATAGGAGAATAGTTTTAAAGGGTTCGTCCTCTGAATAATAATAATAATAATAATAATAATAATAATAATAATAATAATAATAATAATAATAATAATAATAATAATAATAATATTGGCGAAGGAATAGGAAAATTATTTCCCCACATCATTGTTTGTTCCGTGCAAAGTATAAACAGGAAGAATATGAATAAAGGCATCCATCAAATAAAAAAGGGAAAAAATTAAATAAGACGCCCTGACGAAACAATAAATCCTCGCACGGCAGAAGGAAAGGATATAATATCTCAGCAGAAGTTCCTCCCGCGAGGCCACGCCCATCTCTTGCGCAACGGAGACCTTGGGGGAGTTTCAAGCACGCGATTATTCCGAATTCATTATTCGCAAAATTCATTATTCAGAGGAGGAGGAGGGAGGAGGGAGGAGGAGGAGGAGGGAGGAGGAGGCGGAGGGGGAGAGGAGAAGAGGAGGAGGAGGAGGAGGGGTGGGCCGATAATCTGCAGACCGCAGCAGCATTCACGGAAGAGGCCTGTGCAATTAGCGTATGATTAATTAGCGCTGTCGTTTTACAGTGCGTAGAAGAAGTTGAATATTTTCAGAGGAATGTCTGACAGGGAACTCCAAGATTCGGGTCGTAAATATACCTACCCTTTGGTTTCGTTTTGTAAAATACAGTACGTCACGTGATGTAAGTTCTATACTTTGATGGGTACAGGGAGTAAGAATAACTGTCTTTGATCTACCTTGTAAAATGCAATACGTTACCTAATGAAAGTTCTGCACTCTGATGGGTAAAGAGAATAAGAATAGCTGTCTTTGATCTACCTTGTAAAATACATTACGTTCTACAACAAAATCTCCGTACTTTTATGGGTGAGAGAGACACCGACTAAACTTACTGACCCCAATCCTGCAAAATCCATTGTTTTTCCGTTAACCTAAGCAGCGTTTTGGATACCTGGTGGTTAGTCAGCTGATTTGGGTCGCAGGTCAGACATGGGATTATAGCAATCTCTCCTACCGGTTTCTGAGAGGAGTTTACATATAAAAATGTTATGCGGCGCTTCTAAGCAAGGGTACAGTTTACCAGATGTATCATTAATACATCTTTATTGATACCTTGATGAGGATTGTATGTAAATATATTTTGTCTGTATAGAATGACTTAGTATGGATGTTTTTGTCATAACTGACATTGGGCTTAAACTCTTCATACCTACTTACTTTCGTTTGACGTAATCGTTAGCTTTACCATCACATTTGCGTTACCCAGAGAACAGCACCTCGCCTTGATGAATGCGAGAGAGAGAGAGAGAGAGAGAGAGAGAGAGAGAGAGAGAGAGGGGGGGGGGTTGGGTAACGTATGGTGGCTTAGGAATTTGGACACCTCAGTCGTGTATCATACTCATGCTTTTACTTGTCCCTGAGGTCTGTCTGAAGCATTTAGCTGACGGTTAGTGTGTGCATACATACATACTTAAACAATGCATACATACATACATTAAATATACGTATGAAATGTATGTATGTGATATATATACACGTATACATACCAGTATACACTCACACCTCCCCTAAGAATGTATACAGCTGGTGAGTAATTCATCACAAAGCAGTTTTTTTTTTTTTCTAAGAGTCATGTTCTGTCTGTGCTGTACTGAATGTGAGCTCTGCTGTGTCACGAAGGTCTACTTAATCTTGGAATGTTAAGCTGACGATTCTTTGGTCTTTGACAGATTCTCTCTCTCTCTCTCTCTCTCTCTCTCTCTCTCTCTCTCTATATATATATATATATATATATATATATATATATATATATATATGTATATATATATATATATATATATATATATATATATATATATATATATATATATATATATATATATATATATATATCTATATACATATATACAGGGTGCCCATAAAGTCCCAGTACCATTACGAGTATTTATTGCTGAGAATGGTACTGGGACTTTATGGACACCCTGTATGTATGTATGTTTGTATATATATATATATATATATATATATATATATATATATATATATATGACTGGTAAAATGTTCTGTAACAACAGAATTCCATCTAATAAAAGGAGCCCATAAAAACACCAAAATGTAGAGAGAAAAGTACTATATTTCAGAGACTGCTGTCTCTCTCTTCAGGTATATGAATGAGAAAAGTTTACAGAAAAGGTGGTATTTATACCAAGAGATTCGTCCACAAGTAAGCCAATTTAGGTTACCCCCGCTGATAATCTTCCTTTAATCCTCTTAAGCGTTGGTTGAATGAACACTGCGTCGACGATGTCCGATGTCCAATTCCCTTTTGAGATGTTCATTACCTGCTTCTCTTTTATTAAGGCCGATTCCATCATTTGACTCTTGTACCGGCAGTTGCTGCTATAAATTACACGTGACATATTCCAGTTTATTCTATGGTTATGTTCATTTATATGGTTGAAAATAGCCGAGTTCTGTTGTCCATACCTAACTGACCGTTTGTGTTGTATTAATCTCTGGGGAAGTGATTTACCTGTAAATCCGATGTAAGATTGGTCACAGTCCTGGCACGGGATCTCATATACCCCAGAGTCTTTGGGCGATGTCTTTTGTTGGACGTTAATCAGGGATTTGGCTAAGGTATTTGGGTAGGTAAATGCAAAAGGGTTGGATTTCCCAAGGGTGTGAGTTACTCTCCTAATCGTCTCCAGGTGGGGAATTTTTATTTTATTGTTGGGTGTGTCTCTGGTCTTGTCTTTAGGGGGTCGGTAGAAAATTACGTTTGCTTTTTGAATTGCTTTCTCAATTATATGGTCAGGATACTTTAAAGATGAAAGTTGCTTGCGAATTAGTTCAAATTCTTTTTCCAGGAAATCTGGGGAACAAATTCGTAAGGCTCTTAAGAATAGGTTGCTAGCTACACCTATCTTGATAGTATTGTCATGATAGCTAAAGTAGTGAATATATGAAAGTGAGAACGTTGGTTTTCTGTATATGGTAAATTTGTATTCTGTCGTGTCTCTGATTATTAAAACATCAAGAAAAGGAATTTTGTTGTCTGTTTCCCATTCAACTTTAAATTTGATGCTGGGCACTAATGCGTTTAATTTTGAGAGGAATTCATTAAAATTACCCCACTTATTATCCCAAAATGTTAGTATGTCATCCACGTATCTCATCCACAGCATGTTTTTGGGTTTTATTGCATTTATTACTGTAGTTTCAAAGTATTCCATGTACAGATTGGCTAAAATAGGACTTAAAGGACTACCCATACTACACCCGAATTTTTGCTTGTAGAATGATTCCCCGAATGATGTTTTAATAATCAGAGACACGACAGAATACAAATTTACCATATACAGAAAACCAACGTTCTCACTTTCATATATTCACTACTTTAGCTATCATGACAATACTATCAAGATAGGTGTAGCTAGCAACCTATTCTTAAGAGCCTTACGAATTTGTTCCCCAGATTTCCTGGAAAAAGAATTTGAACTAATTCGC
>NC_087221.1:46873988-46888988 GCF_015104395.2 Macrobrachium nipponense
ATGGAAGTAAAGCATAAAGGGAGCGCTGCAATTATCCAAGTGCATTAGAGGTAACAACTTCATCGGCTGCTCAAATGTCTCTTCTGGACGCCGCCAGTTGCGGTAGAGGTTAAAAGGGGCGGTTTTGGAGGATTTCGCTCGTGGAACTATGCTGCAGACTTTTAGGTACTCGGTAGGTACTCGATTTGCTTGTCTCTTCAGTGCTTATTTATTTTTAAAAATAATGTTAGTTAATTTTACAAACTTTCCCGAGGTTAAATTACGATATACTTGATATTTATCAAACTCACTGAATATTTATCAAGTATACTTTATATTTATCAAATTCACCGAATATTTATAAAATTCACTGGATATTTATAAAATGTACTTGATATTTATAAAATGTACTTGATATTTATAAAATTCACCGAATATTTATAAAATTCACTGGATATTTATCAAATGTACTTGATATTTATAAAATCCACTGAATATTTATCAAATTCCCTGGATATTTATCAAATATACTTAGTATTTATCAAATTCACTGAATATTTATGAAATTTACTGGATACTTATCAAATATACTTAATATTTATCAAATTCACTGAATATTTATGAATTTTACTGGATATTTTCCAAATATATTTGAAATTTATCAAATTCACTGAATATTTATCAAATTCACTGAATATTTATCAAATTCACTGAATATTTATCAAATTCACTGGATAATTATCAAATATACTTAATATTGATCAAATTCACTTAATATATATCAAATTCACTTCAACTTCGTCTACGCGCAGAGCAGGAACTTGTACGTGTTCGTGTGTAATGATTTTGTTGATGCTCGTCATGAGAAAACAATTACAGAAAGCCTCGTATTAAAAGACGAGATTTATGCAGATAGCAGTATATTCCTGCAAATCGAACGATATAAGTAATAATGGGGTAATGGCCCTTGCGTGGGAGAAAGCTATTCTCTTAAGCGATACTCGCGTGAAACACAATTATCGGCTGGTAATTGGTTAACGTGAAACGGCAGATTCCAGCCAATTTCTAAGTTGCGGTACTTGTCAACTTCCTATATACAGGGTGTCCATAAAGTCCCAGTACCATTACAAGTATTTAATGCTTGTAACGGTACTGGAACTTTATGGACACCCTGTAGTATTTTGCAGTTTCCAGCGCATGGCGTTTTAATGTTAAAAAGAATATTGCTAGATACATTCTGGTCCTTTAGCCTTAATTTTAAGGCTTTAACCGGGAAAGAGAGAGAGGGAGAGAGAGAGAGAGAGAGAGAGAGAGAGAGAGAGAGAGAGAGCACTGGGGTACACTACTTAAATTCTGGATTAACTTGCCTTGGTTTTGCTTAAATTTCGTCCGTAAAAAATAGTGAGAGAGAGAGAGAGAGAGAGAGAGAGAGAGAGAGGAGAGAGAAGAGAGGGATTGAGAGAGAGAGAGAGAGAGAGAGAGAGAGAATACGTGTTCATAATTATTTTAAGAACTGAAGACATGAATGAAGTGATTTGCAGTTCCTTCAAATCAGTCACATCAATGCACACGTTCACGTCGCTTATTTTCCCATTCAGTTGTCTTTTTTTCCAGTGGAATCCGGTTGCCTTACGGACACACACACACACACACACACACACACACACACACACAATTGCCAAAAGAAAGTAAAGACAAATAAATATCGTTAAAAATAAGAATAAATAAAAAATTAATAACAATTAGAAATAAACTTGCGTAAATATAAATAAAACACATACATACCCACGCCATAGCATTCGTATTCCTTTGGTTCATTCATCACCATTGACGCAAAGGGGTTATCTATCTACCTGTTGAACTTGATGAATGTTTCTCACCTACCATCATCTTCCCCTTCGTCTCGAAGCGAATTCGCTGTGATTTATTCATGCAATCATGTGAATGAATATTGCGGATAGATAGTCTGCTTATGTAAGTGCGTTAGGTTGGTTATTTTTTTTTTTTTTTCATTTATTCATTTACTTTTGTCAGGTGCGTGTCGTTTCCTTCTTCTTGTTTTACTATGACATTTGTTTAAGCAAGCTCTGTTCACACACACACACACACACACACACACACACACACATATATATATATATAATATATATATATATATATATATATATATATATATAATGTGTGTGGGTGTTGTATGCTGTAGATATATCTCCCTGGGTTTCTCTCTCTCTCTCTCTCTCTCTCTCTCTCTCTCTCTCTCTCTCTCTCTCTCTCCTCTCTTAACTCGTAAGCTTAACTCGTTAATCTGTCCTCGCGAAATTTCCAGCAACCTTAAATTTGATATCTCTCGACATTCAAAATACATCCTTCAAACTGCTATGAGCCTGTGCAAGGTAGTCCTCGAACGACATTCCTTATGGGTTACCATAGGTCTAGGATGTGGGGTGGGGGGCGTGTTTAGGGGAGCCGGGGGGGCTGTCGAGGGGACGAAATAACCGTGCACTAATACTCTCGTCGCAGCACGGGGTCGTCCCGATAACACGGGGATCTTAATGCAAATCTGTGTGTCGTGTGTATGAGTATGTGTGTGTGTGTGTGTTCACAGGGGCTGGGTCGTCTCAGGCCAACGTCGAGGTGGTCGCTGGGTCGCGCTCAAAGCCCACAGCGAGCTAGCAAGTGAGCGACCACCAGCCTGAAGAGGGTAGAGAAGAAGGGAAACCTTTGTATTATAGTCTCTCAGGGAGGGCGGCGGTTCAGCTTTCCCGAGTCGTCCAGTGTAATGGATGGTATTCGACTCGAAGTCTGTATTGATATCGTCGATTCGTCTTGCTAACAGCTTTTAATTCTTCAGTCTTAAAAATATTTTTAGTCTCGGGGATCGTTTTCATTATGTTTCGATTCTATTTGCGTTGTGGTTTTTCTTTCTCCCCCTTTTTTTCATCCTTTTATCCTTCTTGTTTCTTGAAGCTCCAGAAGATAAAACTGGGAACTGTTTTCCATTTTCTTTTTCTATCTGGTCTTTGCTTACTTCTAAATGTCATCTGGCTCCATTCTGTCACTAGCAGACTATATATTCTTTTAGTGACTTCATGCAGTGAAATGAAGAATCCTAGAGGTACTCTCTGAAAATTAGGAAATAATCATAGACCAGGTATTCAAAGATTACGTAGATTTTATTATGAGGATTATATGGAAAACTGAAAGCCTAAAATGCAGGTAATCATTCTTAATTTTCCTGTGTGATTCAGATTTTATCAGTAATCGCCAATGGCTGTATATCTTCCAGTAGTATTTTCCTATGTTAGTGGATACCTTGCGCCCCTGACGCCGCGATCCGATCTCCCCCCCCCCCGCCCCCACCCCCCAGCCCATGCCCCACGCCACCCCTGCCGGCCTCCTCTCCTTTCCCACCCTACCGTGGAATTGAGAAAGTTTCAGCAGCAGAACCTTGATCCTGTCATGGCAGGACCCTAGGACGCGACGACCTCCCTCGGGAGTTCATGAGACCCCTGGAGACCCCCTGGGGCTCACGGATCCCCCGACAGAATCCTCTTCTGTATGGGTCTGCGGTGGGTGCCGAAGGGGGTCCTTGGTGACCAGTGAATCTTTATGGGAGATATCTGAAAGGGTTACGAGAGAGACCTTTGGTATATGCCCTTTATTGCCGTCAGGAGCAGGACATCCTTCAGATCCTACAGTAGGGCTGAATGAATGCTCGAGTTCTCATGTGCCTTCACCCCCTCCCCCTCCTCCTCTACATGACTGGCATCTTTATCTTAATGACTTATCTGATGGATAATTCTGTTAATAAAGTCAAAATGAAGTCCATTTTTAGTAAAAAGCAGATCACGCGTGAGGACAGCATCTTAAGCTACAGGTACTTGTTAGAGATTAAACTGGCCTTATGCCAGCTACAGCAGGGGTCTTGCCTCCCAAGAGCAGCCCGTAGCTTAATAGGCCTCCAAGTTTCCCAGAGCACTTCCCCAGACGTCTTCATTATCACACAAAAAAAAAAAACAAGAATAAACAAACCTCTTGATTATAAAAACTGATTTTTTAACGCAACTGTATTTCCGTAAACGTTCCATGAACTGGCAATTATTACTTCATTTCCGTAATCGTCAAGAGCGCCTCAGTGGCATGATCGGTATGGTCTTCACCTTCCACCTAGGTGGCCGCGAGTTCGATTCTCTGGTATTCTATTAAGGTGTGAGATATGTGTATTTCTGGTGATCGAAGTTCAATCTCGACGTGGTTCGGAAGTCACGTAAAGCTGTTGGTTCCCGCTGCTGAATAACCACTGGTTCCTTACAACGTAAAAACACCTTACAAGCAAACAAGCATAATCGTTGACATGAAAAAATTCGTTTAACATAAGTATGAGTAAAAAACAAAATATTCCCTAGCATCAAAACCTAAAACAATTTTTAACAAAGCGAACGAAAACTTCAAGAAAGAAAGTTTTTTTTTTTTTTATCCTTACAAGGGAGTGGTTATGTTATGATCCAGCCGGATCTTATGATAAATGAACACTTGTTATCGTTACCAGATATTTTCAGAGAGTCATTAGAGCCCAAGCTTCAGACTTCCGTGTCAGCATCACGACCTTTTGCTCAGCCAGGTTAAAAAAATAGCCTGTCTGGAGCCCTCCCTTGGAATTTTTTTTTTTTTTTTCAGATTTTGATATCAAGCAATTGCGATAGTTATCGCTTGGAGAGTCTTGACCTGGGATGAGTTATTGTACCTGATACTCAAACGTCTTTTTATTGTTTTGCAGTGATATGTGAGAATGTCCCATTTTCTCTTGGCCATGCTCTGTGTTTCTGGGATATATTATAATTAACTATATAAATGAATAAATAAAAATAAATAATTAAATAAATGATGATAAATAATTAAAAACAAATGAAAAAAATAAATAAATAAAAATACATAAAATTACATTCAATTCCTAAACAATTCATGAGAGAAAGCGCTTGTTTTACTGTCAACGAGTGACCAAGTGCATTAAACGAAAGCATAAAATTGATGTTATTGTAAGGAACACTTGACAAAACACTGTCTTACAATAACTGACACCTCTCAGGTCCCAACGTTACCGAGTGTTGACAAGGCCACCACAGATCCCACAATTGAATATGAACTCCAATCTTAGCCGTGTCTTGCAGTTTTTTTTTGTTTTTTTTCTCTCTCCATTTTCAGTTGTTAGTGAAAACGCAGAATTAACAGTTAGCTGGGAGATGAGACTCCTGCGTTTTCGAGAGACAGACAGACAGACAGACAGATTATAGCAGTCTACGCTAGGTGTCTAAGCTGGAAACTACTCTTCAGAAATGAGAAAAAGCCACCTTTATAGCACGCGGAGAGAGAGAGAGAGAGGAGAGAGAGAGAGAGAAAGGGCGGATCCTTAAATTAAATAAACATTTGTTTACGCGAGCTGCATTCCCACGTGTAGCCTTCCACGCTCATGCTTATTGGTATGTTGTCAAAACATTACTGTTACTAACGGGATTATTTTTCAATGATGGATATCTCTGCTGTCCACCTCCTCTAAGGCATGAAACCCCCAGATAAGGGATGTATTCGAGTTAATCATTCGTCAGACAGATACGTAGATATTATGGTATCAATCAATTACGATATATAACAGTGTCACTTATGCAGCTTAGGTGACCAGGAACTGGAACACTGACCTCGAGCGGTGTGAATGACTCTCTCTCTCTCTCTCTCTCTCTCTCTCTCTCTCTCTCTCTCTCTCTCTCTCTCTCTTTGAAAGCAACGTTCAGAACTCTGCATAATGCAAAACGCAGCACTTTGCAATATGCGCAACCACATTGTTCAAATTTCAATTTTAATTCGAGTGGCAGCCCTGGAGTACATTAAGGACGTGTCAGGTATTCAGGTAAAACCACCAGATGAATTAATATATTTATTTTGCTCCAAGAAATCCTTCTTTTTTTTTAACAATGCACCACATGATAATGAGAATTTTTTTTAGTAAATTCCGGGAGTTGCAAAGATAAAGACCCAGGAAAGATTTATTCGGTATATATATATATATATATATATATATATATATATATATATATATATATATATATATATATATATATATATCGCCGACGAAAATTGTAATAATTTGCAAAGCTCTCAACAAGTCAAGATTACATAAAACGTTAATCTGTTTAAACTCTCTCTCTCTCTCTCTCTCTCTCTCTCTCTCTCTCTCTCTCTCTGGCCACTGATAATCTATGCATATCTCTCGGACGAGAGCGGCCGAACCACTTCCCAGCAAGCAAATGAGGGTCAGGTGGTCGAGTTAGCAACCAACCAACCATCTCTACTATACCTCGGTCCTGAATAAGAGCCCTGCAGGTGACCACGTATAAAAATGGGCGGCCGCGCCCCCCCGAAGGATAATCAGTTAGCGTTTTCGGCTAAGGGCCTGACGAGCGGGACCACCCCGACAAGGGAACGCGATGATAAGTGATTGGGGAGAGAGAGAGAGAGAGATAGGGAAGGGGGGTGGGGGGAGAGCTAGAAGGGTCATGTTGTCGGGCTGTGTGGTGTGGGTGGTGGCTATCAGATTCTCTCTCCTCTTCGACTCCACGAAGCCACGACTGCTGGATGGTACTTCTACTACTAATACTACTCGACGAATGTCAATCCGTGCTGCGTGTTTCTCTTCCTTCCTTGTTCCCGTCTTTAGGATTAACTGCCAGTTGCAGGCAGTGCTTCGACGTCCTTTGATCAATTTAACGTATTTTCTCCTCATCAAACTCTAAAGAATAGATTGTGTTCTGTACAGTACCAACCTCACTAGAAGAATCTGTAAGAATATATGCTCGTGACGTTAAGCTACTTAATGCTTAAGGGAAAATACTTTCCCTCCTGCCATTCTTATTTTATTGTTTAAATAATTTACAGGATACGTTGGTGTCAACTTAAATGATATTGCGATCTTCCAGCGCTGAAATCATGGAGACATGGAGAAACAATGGCAGTAAAGAACAGAAATATATATATATATATATACTATATAGCATACATACATATATAGTATACTATATATATATATAATATATATATAATATATATATATATATCTATATATATATATATATAATATATACTATATATAGAGAGAGAGAGAGAGAGAGAGAGAGAGAGAGAGAGAGAGAGAGAGAGAGAGAGAGCGTATTCCTTTGCTGTTCTGTGGTTATTCGTATTCGCTGTTATCCTAACAACAAATAAAACTATAAAAGAACATTCTACAATAGCCTTGATTATTGCTCTCTCTCTCTCTCTCTCTCTCTCTCTCTCTCTCTCTCTCTTAAGCTCCTAAAAACATAGTATTGCAAGTTCAACCGCAAGAATATGTTGCTGGAAAATAGGAAAAAAAAACATCATTGAAAAGATAATAATATATCGCCATGTATAAGCCGACAAGCTATAGACGCCAGGATTAAAATCCGCGCATCTATGATCGTCATCATCGAGTACCGATAACGACACAGTATATATCCGCGCGCCTTGTCACTTAGTGTTGAAACACATGTGACTTGCAAAAAGGCGATGGTAATAACGACACAAAAAAGAAAAACAAGATTGGGAAGAAGATAACGTCAGTAGAGCTGAAATGACAAAGGAATGATGACACTTGTCTTCAGGTGTAAAGGGGTGTCAATCCCGGGGTGTTTGTTTGTCGAGACGGAATGTATACAGGTGCTAAAAAGGGGTTTTGATCCTCTTCGGGGAATTGGGAAAGCCGCTCTCTCTCTCTCTCTCTCTCTCTCTCTCTCTCTCTCTCTCTCTCTCTCTCTCTCTCTCTCTCTTTAGAAATTGCTTCTTCTTAGGCTTCGCAAAATGCTGGGATTATAATAGTGATTGCAGTTTGATAAGGAGAGGATATGGCAAGAAGTCTCTCTCTCTCTCTCTCTCTCTCTCTCTCTCTCTCTCAGTAAATAGCGAATGTCGTAATCAAGGGAAGAACAGAGCGTCAGATGTTATTTTCCTTAAGTTTTTAAATATATAAATGTGAGGCATTTTATAATTCTCTCTCTCTCTCTCTCTCTCTCTCTCTCTCTCTCTCTCTCTCTCTCTCTCTCTCTCTCAGGAAATAGGATTAATGGCTGAACCAAAAATAAATCGAATAAAGCCAATTACAAAGAACTTTATACTTGTCAGTATCATTCCAAAGCATCTCTCTCTCTCTCTCTCTCTCTCTCTCTCTCTCTCTCTCTCCGTTAAAGGTGTGTAGCGTGGCGAGAGAGAAAAGAAAAGAACAACAAGAGGCAGCGGCGTTGTTGGAGGAGGAGGTGGAGGAGGAGAAGAGAAGAGAAGAGAAGAGGGAGGGAGGGAGGGCGAAGAGAGAAAAAGCGGGCATTGTGTGGGAAAACAATGCTCTCATTACAGATTCTTCGTGTTATCCCTAAACTTCCCGTCAGAATTCTACTACGACGCCCGCCCTCTTCTCTCTCTCTCTCTCTCTCTACTCTCTGCTCTCTCCTCTCTCTCTCTCTGGCTTGCATTTATCTCTGCCTTTACGTACATATATATATATATATATATATATATATATATATATATCTATATATATATATATATATATATAAGTTTGTGTATATACATTTAATTATATGCACATATATGTATTATATATATATACACATATAATTACAGACGTTTGGTACATCGTTTTGCATTAGTATAGAAAGACCGTTAAGACGTGGAGTAGTAAGTCTATTTATATGCGTATTATAATCTTTTGAACCTCCTTGGACTAATTATTTTCAATAAATGTTGGGAATTTACATGGCAGAGCAAAACAACTTAACTTCATTTTGAAAGATTTTAAATTCCTTGAAAATGTTGAGTGTCAGTATGTTTTTTTTGAGGAAATGAGGCTTTTAAGAATCAAAATTCCTTGAAAATGTTAGCGTTAATATATTTTTCTCTAGAAGAAATTTTTTTAATGTCTTTAGAAATACATTTTGAAAGTTTTTAATGTCAATAAATTCGTTTTTTTTCTCACGAGGAAATGAAAGATTTTAAGAATCAAAATTCCTTGAAAAAAAATATTGGTAGTGTCAATGAATTATTTTTTTTCTCTCTCTTAATACTCCGAAGAAAATGACATTTGTAAACGTCAAGAAAAACGGCGAAAACTGAGGTGAAGAAGACAGGTGTAAACATCAAGAAAAACGGTAAAAATGGAGGTTCAATCAATATTTAGGCCAGACAGAAGAAGAGGTGAAGCAAAGACCGGAAGGAATAAATGAATAAATGAATAAAAGATGAATGAATCACCGAGGAATTTTCCTCTCGGAAAGATATTCATTTTTCACTTTGCAAAATCTTCGAGAAGAGTGTGAGAAAATGAACAGAGGAATACAGACAGACGTAGGAATTATAATCTATACATTTATCTCGTGGGGGAAAGTCAAGAAGCAGAATCCAGAGGGATCCTCTTGATTATTAACGGGCGAGGGTATGGGCTGGTCGAATCGAGGGCGTGGGGGCGTGAGTTTCCAGCCCACACCGGAAGGGCGGCTCCCGTAAGAGAGGGCGGTAGGTAGGGTGATGGAGGTGTATTAGATAGTTGTGAGGTTGGCTGGGAAAGGGAAGGGGTGAGGGAAAGGGGAGGGGGAAGGGTGGTATGGGGAGGGGACAGACGTAGTGACATTAGAATGAGATAAAAAGCAGTCTCGAGTCTCTCTCTCTCTCTCTCTCTCTCTCTCTCTCTCTCTCTCTCTCTCTCTCTCTGTGGATTTTCAATGATTCCCGTACATTTTGCGAAGTGCTGTTCGAACCAAAACTCTGGTTTGTTTTTTGTTTTTTTGGTTTTTAAAAGTAAGACTTTCTTATAAAAATGTTGATCATTTTGGTTATAAACAATTTTCATGTTTTTTTGTTTTCATAAGGAATTTTTATCATTTTTGGTTTTTAGTTATTCTAAGGAATTTTCATCTTTTTTGGTTTTAAAAGAAAATTGTATATATTTTTTAAAGGATTTTTCATCTTTTTCTGTTTTTATAAGGAATTTTTATTTTTTTTTATTTTTTTTTTTATAAGGAATTTTGTTCTTTTTTGTTTTATGGGGAATTTTTATCTTTTTTCGGGTTTTAAAAGGAATTCTTATCTTTCACGGTTTTTAACAGAAATTTATGTATATTTTTTTAAAGGCCTTTTTATCTTCTTCGGTTTTTATTTAGGAATGTTTATCCTTTTTTGGTTTTCAAAAGGAATTGTTATCGGCAGGGATTTCCCCTAACTCCGTAAAAAAAAAAAAACACTTTTCGAAGATCCCTTCAGAGACTGAGGTCATGCAGCAGTGACACCCCGAAGATCTTCCGTGCGTCCTCTTTCCTCTTTTTTTTTTACCGTCCTCTTTCTTCCTTTTTCTTATCGTCCTCTTCCCTCCTCCTTTCTTATCGTCATCTTTCCCCTTTCTCTCTTATCGTCCTCTTTCCTCCTTCTTTGTTATCGTCCCCTTACCCCCTGTTTTTATTGTCCTCTTTACTCCTCTTTCTTATCGTCCCTGTTTTCCCCTTTTTTCTTATGGTCCTCTTTCCTCCTTTTATTATCGTTCTCTTTCCTCTTTTATCGTTATCTATGGGATATTTTCATCCGAGATGCTCGTCTTAAATCAAGATATATAGAAAGGAAGCCGATCGTCGGAGTCTCCTGAGAGAGAGAGAGAGAGAGAGAGAGAGAGAGAGAGAGAGAGAGAGAGAGGAAGTGGCTGCCGTACGTGATGTCACAATAGAGAGGCGGACGGGAGGAGGAGGTGGAGGAGGAGGAAGGTAAGGCGTAGGAGGAGAGAGAGACGGAGACAGAGGAAGAGACGCTGTTAAAAAGGGCGTAGGAGACACTCCAGAAAAGATTCTCTCTTTCTCTCTCTCTCTCTCTCTCTCTCTCTCGTACAAAGATTTTCCGTCTCCTCTCGTCGTATCCCGTCGTATACTCTCTCTCTCTCTCTCTCTCTCTCTCTCTCTCTCTCTCTCTCTCTCTCTCTCATGTCACCGTTGCATCTTCTCACCGTACAACAACATTCCTAGTGTGTTGTGTCCTGTTACGGTAATCATAAAATAAAGTAGCTGGTAATGACAGTAAATACGTAGATATATATATATATATATATATAATAGAATATATATATATATATATATATATATATATATGTATATATATATATATATATTATATACTTTCAAAATTCATTTCATTTCGACCTTTTTTTCCACTTTTCTTCTTCTTCTAATACACTTTATGGAGAAGTAGCACCCACACTGCTCTGTATACCTGAATTTCTTTGTGTTCTGGCCGTTTTATTGGAGTGCTCTCTCTCTCTCTCTCTCTCTCTCTCTCTCTCTCTCTCTCTCTCTCTCTCTGTGGCGTTAACAGCAGCGAAGGGAATTTTTCGACTGTGTTCACACGGGAGATTCCTTCATCTTTCTTTTCTGTTTTTATACTAACCAGTTCCAAGTGCCTTATCATTCTACAGAATTTAAAATGAGAGCAATATTATATATTCCTTAATTTTTAGTATGTATAAAAAACTTCATTGAAATGTATTGATAAGAGTCAGTTGCATTAATTTCTTGTTGTGTTATGAAATTTTCATTATTATTCCTTATTATTCAGAGTTCGTAGTGAGATATACAAGAGGAATGCTTCTTAAGTGTAGTGTTTGCAAACAGTTTTAGTAATTACCTTCGCAGATTTTAAGATTCTGAGCTAATTACTCTTACTTGCATTTTTATCTGTTTATTTATGACTTTTTTTCTGCATTCATTTTATTCTTCTCTAATAGCTGATCTCTTCTTTCTGTATCTCCTATTTCCTTCTTCTATCACTGCTTTCAAACGAACACCATAATTTTCTTTGGAACTTGAATGTCTAAGTCGGTGGCCTCTGTATCATGTACATGTTCTGAATAATAATAATAATAATAATAATAATAATAATAATAATAATAATAATAATAATAATAATAATAATAATAATAATCATGGTCACAGGTAGCTCTAGTAAACCTGCCCTTGTTATATGTGATATATACCACGATTTTAAAGATAACCTTATCAATATTACCCACATGGCGACAGGGTCTGTGATATATAAAAAAAAGAGAGATATCTGCAAATAGTGCAACAATTCACTACAGACTTCAATGCAGCTTTTTCGTTTATCTGATGCACAACCGATGCAAGGGCAATTGAAAGGGTAATTGGAAATTATATCCAACCTTCGATCCCGTATGTATATAAAGTTTGACGTTATAAGGTGTTGATTATTTGGGGGGTTGGGGGGTGCCTACAGTCTTATGTTTCCCAAGAGGCACGCCCGCCATCAATTCAAAAGAATGTCGACATCTTCTTACTAAGGTTTCTTAATCGGCTTTCTTCTTCCTCCTTTCATTTATTCCAGTGAGCGTTGTCATTCACTTCGTTCGTAGAGGGTCATAATTCTCTTTTTATTAATATTTTTATTTTCATGTTTTTCATTATGTGTTCTTATTTGAATGTCGGCATTTCACCTTCTTCAGTCTTAAAGATAGCAGTGTCTGGTTTTGACCTAATTGGTTTATTTTATCTCTCTCTCGCTCTCTCTCTCTCTCTCTCTCCCCCTCTCTCTCTCTCTCTCTCTCTCTCACACATAAATATATATATATATATATATATATATATATATATATATATATATATATATATATATATATACATATATATATACATATATATACACTATACATGCGTCACCACCTACCTGCAAGCAAGCAAGCAAAGCAAAGCAAAGCCACGCACGAAAAACAGTAACCTGTTGACATTTCCATAAAACTCTGAGCCAAACAGTTCAGTGCAGATATGACTCTCTCAGTCTCACGAGTTTGAAAAAAAAAAAAAAAAAAAAAAAAAACGAATTCAGACGAAAGTGTCTCTCGGTCAGCGTTGTTGGCGATAACGAACACCTTAACTCAAAAAAAAAAAAAAAATAGTAAAAAAAAAAAAAAAATCCGCTATATTAGTCTGTTAAAAATGATTTCGACTTGCATAGACGCACACAGACAGTATAAAGTTTGATGATTGGAAGAGCAGCAGGGTTGCGTCAGCGACGTAGTTAGTAGTTGTCGTCTGACGCTGTTTGTAAAAGCGAGAGTGGTAACAAAGCAGGGGTTGTTTGAATGGACAAACGACAAACGACTCGGCATTCTTTTTTTGGAGGGGAGAGAAGTGGCCTTTAAGCTTTCATACTTTGCCGAAGAATATGGGAAATAAATGCGAATTTTGAAAAGATCAGACCTTTGGCAAAGTTGGAGAGAGAGAGAGAGAGAGAGAGAGGAGAGAATCAAGATATAAAAATACCTATAATAAAGACAGTGAAAGAGACACACACACACACACACACACACAATAGACAAACAGAGAATCAAGATATAAAAATACCTAGAATAATGATAGTGAGAGAGAGCGAGAGAGAGGAGGGAAGAGAGAGAGAAGGGAAGAATGAGAGAGAGAAAGAAAAAAGAATGAGAGAGAGAGGGAGAGACAGACAGAGAGAGAAGTGAAGGGGTGTGGTGGAGGAAGGAGAGAGAGAGAGGCGGACGCGGAGAAAGAGAGAGAGAGGAGAGAGGAGGGCCATTTGATTGGAGACGAAAGAAAGAGAAAAGAATGAGAGAGAGAGAGAGAGAATTATTTATAGATGGAACGGTGGCGGGTGATTTGCAAAAATTCCGGCAAGCAGTAACTGTTGGGTCACGCTTGGCAGGATAACTGCGCTGTTTGTGTGTCTGTGTGAGTTAGTGTGTGTGTGTGTGCGTGTAAGTGTGTGTGTGTTGTGTGTGTGTGCGCGCGCGCGTATGACCAAGGTGTGCTATCACTAAGCTTGTCTCAGTCCACCCTATCATCAGACACACAGCATCAGTATTTTTTTTTTTTTTTAGCGACGACTGCTAAATTTGTTTGCGCAATATCTTGATTTTCCCACCTCGTGATTTGTCATACCTCTCTCTCTCTCTCTCTCTCTCTCTCTCTCTCTCTCTCTCTCTCTCTCCCCGTTAACTGGCGGGTTCTCACCAGAGATTCTTTTTCGCGTTTGTGTTTTAGATACCTGTGGTCGTATCTTGGGAGATAACTAAAAAAAAGCGTCTATCGCTCCATTCTGGGGAAATTCTTGTAATACGCAGTGGGCGATTGAAGGCAATATTCAAGGATTTTGAGCTATTTTATCACTGTGGGGGGCGGGGGTGGGGTTTCTGGCATATTTTGCTTCTTACGATGTTATGCAATCATTGATATTCCCTTATTATATATATGTATATATATATAGATATATATATATATATATATATATATATATATATATATATATATACCACAATTTGTCTGTCGTCAGCAAATACATCCTCTGTGAGTATCTGAAAGCTCTCTCTCTCTCTCTCTCTCTCTCTCTCTCTCTCTCTCTCTCTCGTCAGTTACTCTTTGCAAGGCGGGGTTGGGGGGTGTGGGGGGCCGGGGCGGGTTGAAAGTTATTTGAGATTATCTTTGATACTTTAAAACTGGAAAGTGCCGTGACAATCTGGGGACTATAGGGCGACTATATTATTATCAATCTAAGGATTCGTCTATCATACACAACTCAATTATTCAGAAGTCATTTGGCTTCGAATATATAATAATTACCATTACTACTGTTGGTTGTTCATTATTTACTAATGGGCGGCAAATTTCAGTCCTCAAAATCCCACAATCTTTGGTGCTCAAGTGATAAAAGAAATCTATTTGCATAGATGAAAATTCAAGAAGAAGTACCTGTTTCTTTTCTTTTTCTCCGTTCATTTAACGAAAGACAAACTGCTCTGACTCTGACACGCACCAGAGAATATAATTAATCAGCCAAGGATAAAATGAAGCAGCAATCTCATGCCGCCGATGAGGTATTCCCATCCTTATATTACCTTCTATTACTGTGCAAAGTTGCAGTTTGGTGGCGTGCATAGGTGCTGTCTTACAGACAAGA
>NC_087221.1:46891488-46893988 GCF_015104395.2 Macrobrachium nipponense
GTGGTTTTTTTATCTCTTGAAAGAGAGAGAAAAAATAAATTCATGAAATCCCCGTTTGATATGGTTTTTATCTCTTGAAAGAGAAAAAAAAAATCAATGAAATTCCAGTTCTGTGAATTTTATCTCTTGAAAAACAGAAAAAAATGTGAATTATCGAAATTCCTGTTGGATGTGGTTTGGAATAAGCGCAAATAACGGAATACTGATAACAATTGAACAGAAGCCCGCTGACAGGAAAAAGATAGTTAAATGGACAGCGGTAACTTAAAGATTGAGAGAGAGAGAGAGAGAGAGAGGAGAGAGAGAGAGAGAGAGAGAGAGAGAGACGAGTAGTAGAAGATCCGTTGACAAGAGATATATGGTTGAATGGATAAAAGGAGTCTGTAGACAGAGAGAGAGAGAGAGAGAGAGAGAGAGAGAGAGAGAGAGAGAGAGATTATGATTTTATGCAGTTCGTATAAAAGGAAACCACGTATGTAGGTATTTCACAAAAACACGATGGTCAAATCTGAAGGAAATACATTCTCCTAAGATTATTGTTGAACAAATTTTTTGAATAAACGCAAAAGTACAAATGCTTGGCTAACGGAGAGAGAGAGAGAGAGAGAGAGAGAGAGAGAGAGAGAGAGAGAGAGAGATAATGTGAGATTCTTGTGAGATCCTATTTGTTAAATGGTTTAACCATCGCAAAAGTACTAGTATTTCTTGACATAAAAGTAGCTGGCTAAATAAATTCAAGTAACGGAGAGAGAGAGAGAGAGAGAGAGAGAGAGAGAGAGAGAGACAGACAGACAGACAGACAGAGACAGAGACAGAGGAGGGTGGGGGAAATATAATGTTAGATTCGTGTTTGTTAAATGGTTTAACCATAGCAAAAATACTAGTATTTCTTGACATAAAAGTAGTTGGCTAAATAAATTCAAGTAACGGCGAGAGAAAGAGAGAGAGAGAGAAAGACAGAGAGAGAGAGAGAGAGAGAGAGAGAGAGAGAGAGAGAGAGAGAGAGAACAGTTATATGAGTCATCATTCTCAGAAGCAACTCCGACACACTCGGTATCACCGCAGAAGATGCTCAATTAAACTAAGATAGACCGGAAGCTCATTTCTTCTGTCATACTTTTTTAATCCTTCAAATTCTTCTTTTTCTCATTTTTCTTCTTTTTTCTTCTCCCTGTTTGTTTTTCCCCTAAGTTTATTTCCTCTTCTTCTGCCTTTTCTCGGAACAGGTCAGTGACTTCGTGAACGCTGTAAGCATCGAAGGCCGTGAACTGCTTAATTTTTTTGACAGACTCCTCCACAAAGTTTGACTAAGCTGACTTGCAGATCCCGCCCCCCTCCCAACCCTCAACACCCCCGTAAACCACCACCCTCGCTGTCGCATACCAAACCCCCACCCAACCTCCCCCTTCCCCCCAGCCCCCAACCCTCTTCCTCTGGTCACAGTTATTCGGAGACCTCGTGAAAACTTTTTTTTTTTTAAAGTCTTTCTTGTCTTTCTCAATTTTAGAGAAATCATTCTCATGTATATTTACATATAAATATATGTATTTTTTTTCCCTTCTGCCAAAATGTCGAAGCATCGTAAGAAGTCAATCGTTTTTTTTAGTATAATCCCAAGTTAAAAAGTTTTCTCTCGTTAGTCGAACTCCTTTCAGATCTTTCTCGACCTCCGCCCCGCCGTCACCTCTTGGACTCTCAAGTGACAGATAGAGGTCATAGTTAGGGAAAGAAGGAATGGTAATGCTTCTTTGTGTAAGGTGTCGGGTCGCATATTGGTTCCTGTGGAAGTGTGTGAGTGAGTATCAGTGTACGTGTGAATGTGTGTATTGATCATATATATATAGATATATATATATATATATATATATAAATATATATAGTATATATATATATATATAAACATACACACACATATATACATAGCATCACGTTTATATACTTCGTGATCAAGTTATTTATGCACACACATGCACACACACACACACACACACACACACACACACAACACACATATATATATATATATATATATATATATATATATATATATATATATATATATATATTTATACTATATGTATCTCCGAATGTTGATTTAGTTACTTGTACGATGAAATATATATATACACCTTCTAACCTGTATAAATACATGCAAGGTCAGGAAAATACCCATTCTTTACACCTTGAAATACACTCACCTTGTATGCCACATACGTATCAAAGGTAACAGTGATTCTAAATGCTTTTGACTCGATCTGTGGAATGACTATTCACAGTTTTACTGAAAAATAAATAAATAAATAAATAGAAAAAAATACAAAAATATTCAAGGTTATATCTCTCTCAGTGCTTGGAATGTGTAAAAGATAGAATGCTTTTGCATGCTTTGTCAGACTTTCCGAATTACGCGTAGTCTTGCAGCGCCTAATGCAAGCATAATCAAAGCCCTTTGCAAGCATACCGATTATTTAATGTCAATGGCTGTAGTTTTTGGAAAAGG
>NC_087221.1:46896488-46898988 GCF_015104395.2 Macrobrachium nipponense
CAAACTCCCTCGTAGATCAATCAGCGACTAACATAATAATTCGACACCTAGTACGTTTAAATAAGAAGTTCTTACTTCGGCTCTTAAACCAGATAAGATGATGAACTCGGCAGAGAGGCTCTGCCACTGATGCGGATAAATTTCTTGCCTGTGACGAAGGATCCGTAACCGGGAAAAATTCCTGCAGGACTTCGTGAAGAGGAGTGGGTGGTTTTTTAGTTAATGAAGCACAGTAGGACTCTCTCTCTCTCTCTCTCTCTCTCTCTCCTCTCTCACTCACACACAACAGGACAGTAGTTCAAGAAACGACTCACGTACATCAGGAGTAGACTGAGTAAGTAGATAGATTAAGAAGAAAAATTTAACAGATGATTCTCCTGAATAAATCGCAAATATACCAAATCGAAAGTTAATTCTGTATAATGGACAGCAACACCCCTTTCGAGACAATATATATAAAGAAGATATTTAAAAAAAAAAAAAAAAAAAAACTAGGATTTCTGAAACTGGAATAGTTTTTTTAGTCCAATTTCTTGCATTAGAATGGGAAGAAGGGGAAAAGTCTCCCCCCCCCCCCCCCCCCACGCCCCCGGCCACCCTGCCCTACCAATGACCTAAGGAGGCGGTCCCCCGACAAAAGGACTTTCACTTTAAGAAGGGGCTTCCCTGAGGAGTCCTCTCTCCCTCCCTATCCCCTTGTGGGGGTTTGGGGGGTGGGGGTCGTGCGTTGGTCTGGGAACGGTCACCCGAGCACCAGAAGTAAATTATGAAATGCGCGGACTCGTCCGTATTCTTTCCGAAACGCAGTTATGCTACGCATCGCCAGAGATTAACATTTGAACATTTTTCCAGAAATCAGCTGCCTTTGCTCTGATAATTCCTTAACACTTTGCTCCCTAATTCCTTAACACTTTGCTCCCTTTCATGCTATATTTACACGTAGTGTGACAGCCATCTTCATTTTTCTACTGCTCAAAAAGGGAAATTTTAAAACCTTGATCAGTAAGCCATTTACATAGTTCTGCGATTCATTACGAATTATGTCCCGTTTTTTCTTCTCGAAAAGGTAAATATTAACCTTGATCAGAAAGTCAGATATTTCTACCATTCATTACGAATTATGTACCGTTTTTCTTCTCTCCATTGACTGCTCAAAAAGGTAAATATCAACCTTGATCAGCAAGCCAGATATTTCTACCATTCATCAACCTGTCATTCGTCTATGAAGTGCTATTAGGTAAACAAATAACCGTCTAGTACAGTAAGTGCGAATCTTATGGTCAATACTTTGATTTACTTCCCGATTTTTTATTCCGAACCAATTAGTGCTTAATTTTTTTAATTGGATTCTTTCTTCCGCATTTAGGCAAAAGAGTGATACTGGACCTAATTGGGGGGCAAATGATATCTTAGTATAGTAATTCTGCTTAAGGAAAATATCTTAATATAGTGATTGTGCTTTAGGCAAATAATATCTTAGTGTCGTGGCCGAGTTGTTATTTATTTCAGCAATTTAATAGAAAGAGTAGAAAGTATTTGAACCCTTAATTACCCTCTCTGGTTAATCGAGAGATTCTTACAATAGGATTCTTGGCCATCGTCTTCATTAATCTGTCAAAGGATTTAATTAGTTTAACTGTGCGAATGGAAGTCTGGGAAACATTCCATGAAGCAACTGAAAAATATAATTATTTTACTTGATTTTAGAGTTAAAAGGGTATATGAATGAATTGATTTCAAAATGAAACAGAACTCTCTCTCTCTCTCTCTCTCTCTCTCTCTCTCTCTCTCTCTCTCTCTCTCTCTCTCTCTCTCTCTCTCTTTAACTTTTCTTTTGGCAGAGAACAGTGCTAATATTAAAAAAAAACTTGCAATGTTTAACTTACAATTTTACGAACGTGAATCTGTTACCGAATGTGTATAATCGGCTGAATAAGAGAAAATAAAGGGGAGATTTATATATACACACACACATATATATATATATATATATATATATATATATATATATATATATATGTATGATGTATGTATGTATATATATGTATATATATATATTAATACATATATAGATATATATATATCATTTGAAATTTGGCGATGTTCTGTGAAAATGATTATTTAGATCTGTCATGGTGGCTTGTGATTACTTACAATCTATCCAGTAGATTTTCGTGTACCGTCGGCTACGTGTTTGCAACATGTGGAAAACTTTCTTGATTGCAAAACTGAGTATCCACCAACTTGAGTTCAGAGAGCTTAAAGCCTGAATATAGATATATATATATATATATATATATATATATATATATATATATATTTATATATATATATATATATATATATATATATATATATATATATATATATATATTATATATATATATATACGCTTCAGTATAATGCTGAAATAATGGCGACGTCGAAAGCAATCCATTAGTAGACTCGATCATTTTGCAAATTCCGGGAACTGTATTTTGCTTCCTCACGCTCCGTAATC
>NC_087221.1:46901488-46963988 GCF_015104395.2 Macrobrachium nipponense
AGAGAGAGAGAGAGAGAGAGAGAGAGAGGGAGTTTTCAAGTTTTTAATTAGGATCCGTTGTGTGTGTTGTGTGTGTGTGTGTGTGAGAGAGAGAGAGAGAGAGAGAGAGAGAGAGAGAGAGAGAGAGGAGAAATTTTTTCATTTTTAATTATTATGGATGATTGAGAGAGAGGGCCGGCGGCGGTTTTTGGGGTTTTGGGGTTGTTAATTGGGGAGATTAAAAAAAAAAGTAAATCTTTAATCAGAATGAAAGACAGATCGGCATTCAGAAAGAAAATACCACCTATTGGCTGTTAGCAAACACTTCGTGACCAAATTCCCGATTTCTGTAACGAGTAACAATGAATAATACTCATTTCTTTCGTAATTAAAATCCTAGTAATTGGGGTTTAGCCGAAGCGCTGACCCCGTGAACTCCTTCCTACGCCCCGCGGAAGCTCATTTGGAATCGGGAAATTGTTGCGACTGCCCACGTGATCTGATGCAAAATGAATTGAAGGGCGCTGGGGAGGAGAGGATTCCCGGGGTCGTTTTGAAGAGCAACTTTCTCGTACATTTGAAAAGAAGAAGAAGAAGAACTTTCGTATCCCTTATACTTTGTCGTAGAGATGACAGGAACAACTTTCATATCCCTTATACTTTGTCGTAGATTTGAAACGAAGAAGAAATTTCACATCCCTTATACTTTGTCGTTGATTTGAAAAGAAGAACTACTTTCATATCCCTTATACTTTTTCGTAGTTTTGAAGAGAACTTTCATATCCCTTATACTTTTGTGTAGTTTTGAAGAGAACTTTCATATCCCTTATACTTTGTCGTAGATCTGAGAAGAACAACAACTTTCGTATCCCTTATACTTTTTTGTAGATTTGAAAAGAATTACTTTCATATCCCTTATGCTCTCGCGTAGATTTGAGGAGACGTAATATTTTTTGGGATGGAGATTTTACACTTATCTTACTTCCAGCAGCAATGCGTAGTAACAGAGGTTTTTTTAACCTGTGCCGTATTGAAGTAAAAAGAATAAAGTACTTGAACCAGCGAGTAACCAGAAAAAATACTTAAATCAACGAGTAACTAGAAAAAATACTTAAACCAGCGAGTAACCAGAAAACAAAATAACTTAAACCAGCGAGTAACCAGGAAACAAAATAACTTAAACCAGCGAGTAACCAGAAAAAAATTAAACCAACGAGTAACCAGAGAAAAAAGACTTAAACCAGCGAGTAACCAGGAAACAAAATTACTTAAACCAGCGAGTGACCAGAAAAAAATATCAAACTTGCAATTATTGACCGAGTAGATTTCATCACGATGGAGTATATCAATGACTGATGAGGTGAATAGATACTAACAGGATATTCAAATGAATAACCAGTAAAAGTCTTCAGTAAGATGCTGTCGTCTTACTTACATGCGATTTTAATGAATAACCAGCGAGAGACTTGCCTGTTACCTTACAAGTTACTTACAAGAAGTTTTGATAAATAACCAGTTAAAGCAATAATGAGAGGCACACGGCTTATCACTCGGTATCTGTCGGCTATTAATTCTTTCTCGACAATTGCAAAATTGCAGTCGAATTGCACGTACGTACGTACGTATTCACGAGATCAGTTTTTGCACGGAAAAGGTCATCCATCGGTTGCACAGCTGGACGAGAGTATCTTTCGCCAACGAAGACCAAAGATGAAAGACGAAATCGGAAATTGGTTTTGAAGTTCTAACTGTAAATAAAAGATTTTAAACTATAGATAATAGATTTTCCATTCGAAGAGGTAACCCGCTGCCGTACAAGTATTAGAGCATGATGTTTTATCCAGCAAACGAATGATAAAAAAAACTTGGAGCTTTTAATATATTTAGAAGGAGATTTTGAAATGGAATACTCTCAACCAGACTACAGATTTTGCAGTTGTAGGAAATTTGCCATAACTGTCGACATACCTGTTTATGAAGGATCACTCCGACGTGGGAAAGCTTTTAAAGTTCATTGAAATTAAAACTTATTTCCAAGTAGGAATGATGGATGGAAATGAAAAGCGTGCGAATATCAACAACTTCTGTCACAGATTCTTCCCTTAAGTCGATTACGAAATTATAGCCGTTGCTCCCAGACAGTGTCCTTCGACATATGAGACACAGGTCTTAAAAATTCGTACGGTTTGTCTTACAAATGTTGTGTAGCGTAATGCATAGATAAGAAGTAAGTAGCATATATTTGATAAAAAAATAAAATAAAATTTAACAGTAGAAAGTCGAGTAACTCTGAAAAGGATAGACAGATCGACCCGCTACTTGAAGACAACGAGAGACAAAACAAAAAAAACGTCGATTGTCTCTAAATCTGGGCAAGTCACGAAGTGCTTACGATCTTCTGAAGCGCTTCGAGAAAAAGAAATAATATACAACTTCTTGCTTAGAATCTCGACCATTGGCAGTGATGCAAAAGTCGTTCGCTCTAACGCAAGAGCTCCTCTCATGAAGAAATTGATGTGGGGGGGGAATAAAGCTGTCTGCAATTGGATAAGGCATTTCTGCTACAATCTCTCTCTCTCTCTCTCTCTTCTCTCTCTCTCTCTCTCTCTCTGAATGGATCCTAGACAAATTGTTAAAGTATTTCACAAAGAATTTGTGTAACATTAAAAGCAATGTATTCTAGATGAAAATGTATGTAGTTCTGGATTTGTTGTAATGCTTTGTAAATAATTTATTGCATAAAAACTTGAAGAAAAAAATTAAAGACTTAAATACTATGTAAAACATAATCTTCAAGTTATTAAGAGCAGCCATGACCAATACGATGTTCGTAATATTATTTTATGTTATGAATTATGAAAATTAATAATTATATAGTTCAATAATTATTGATAGTTAGGCATGCGGTAATGACAGATGTATTCAGATATGCACAATGATGCAATATTCATTAGGGTGTAAACTAGGCGTCTTTTATCATCCGTCGTTATCTACGAAGACAAGATAAAAAGATACGCAGCTTTTGTATCAAGCGAAATTAAAAAATAGTACTTGGCGTTTTATTTAACGGCCATTTTTAATTCAGATACGCTTTTTAAAACCAGCAGTTGGGAGGCGAGTTGATTTGAAGGTAAAAAAAATTAAATCCCAGCTGACTCCCCTTAATTAAGAATATGCCATCAGAAATGTGTTTTGGGTGGGTGGTGGGGACGATGATATTTCTTAGAGGAGCCTTTCCCTCCCCTTCTCCCCCTCATCCCCCTCCCTCTCCCTCTCCCCTCTCCCCCTCTCCCTCTCCCTCCCCCCCTCGGGCTTTTCATGTTAATGATGGCAAATGGCCCATAAACCCATGAGTCGTCACACACTCCACACTTACGGCTCTCTGATCAAAGACTCCGGGAGGTGGGGGTGGGGGTGGATGTGGGTGCTGGGGAGGGGGGACTTCTTTTACGAATGGTTTTAATGCGCATGCGCGTCCTCCTCGACCCGAGACTCTTCTTACGAGGTGTGAAATTAAAGTCCATCACTTCTTGTGGCATTTTGAAAATGGATTGCGTCTTAAAACGTCATCCATACCGAGCTATTCGTTCCTTCTTCGTCGCCTTTATGGGTTTTCGTATCTCCACCTCCTCCTTCTTCTTCTTTTCTCCCTTTTCTCTCACCCTATTTCCTTCTCCGAATACCAATTTGTCTCGATATCACAACGATCTCGCTCCAGACTTTCCGATATGGAGGTGAGTGCCGCCAGTGCACCTCACGCTGGGCACTGTAGGACTTACTTACTCAAGGTTCCTTGCGGCGTGCCTTCGGCCCCTAGCTGTATCCCCTTTCGTTCCTTTTTACTGTACGTCCGTTCGTATTTCCCACCTTCTCCTTCCAATTGTTTCATAGTGTTTCATTGTTTCCTCCTGTTACACATTTAAAGCCTTTTTACTCTCAGTTTCCCTTCCTCCTCCTCCTCCTCCTCCTCCTCCTCCTCCTTCTTCTTCTTCTTCTTCTTCTTCTTCTTCTTCTTCTTCTTCCGTTGTCGTGTGATGCCCGGCCCAGAAAACAAGTCTTGCAAAACAGATAAATCGATTAAACGCGGCTCTTTAAGTTTTTGTTCGGTTGTCGTAAGATTTTTAACTGGTCTTGGCTCATCAGTGGCACTTCATCATTGAGCAGATTATTTAGATTTGAGTGTCTCGGCGTACGCTAGGTTGTTTGAAGCGACTGTGTGAAGGGATTGTTTGCAGCGATTGTTTGAACCGATCTTCCGCGTTCTGTTTGTTTGGGGAGATTGTTGTAACAAAATATACAAATTCGAGAACTGTTCACTATGACAGTTATGCAGTAATTATTCGCGAAAATTTTCTAGAATTGTAATCAACTTTATTTTCATAATAGTAATAATAATAATAATCCACAGTTATACGTTAAATTGTATCAATATAATTTACTATATAATTGTTGATTTTCATTACATATCAGTTTATCACGATGTTGTGAATTTCTTAGCAATAATAATAATAATAATAATAATAATAATAATAATAATAATAATAATAATAATAATAATAATAATAATAATCATATCCTTTATTTTAGCTCAGTGCTCTATGCAGGGAATATACACAGTAGAGACAATACAAAACACACAATTTTATGCACGAGATACGAAGATAAAAATAGCAGTTAGCTATACCAAAACAGTTGTTGATAATATTCGTAACATTAGTAATCACAATAATAGTAATTACAGTAATCATAATGAAATGATAGTAATAATGAAAACAATGATAATAATGGTAAAAGCAGTAGCGTTCGGTTATATAATGCTATTAGGGCACTCATTTTTTAATTTCTTAATCTCATAAGCATTAATTCAGAAAATAGACGAGATGGTTTACTAGTATAAATCGTAGGAAATGCAATGATTACCACAGGTAAAATCAATATATTTAAAGTCGATTTCGCCACAGAGAAATCATTGTTTTTAATTTCTTGTACTCTGAGCATTAATTTAGAAAATAGACGAGATGACTTTCTAGTATAAATGCATGATTACCAAAAGTATAATGTAAATAAAGTCGATTTCGCCACAGAGGAAAATACAAAACAGTTCAAGTGACCTCCTTTCTACAAATCTAGTCGAGATATATCTTTCTCTCTCTCTTTAAGTAGATTCAAAGAGGACAGCGAATAAATCTGCGTTGTTAGTTTGTCCAAGAAGTGCCTCCCGGAGTTATACTAATGAGCTAAGCATTGTTTTTGTCCGGTTCGCCCTGTCTGTTGTGTTGCAACGAACGCTTAAGTTCATCAGTTCGATTTTGGTACAAGGTTGTTCATTGAGGAGACTTTGTCGTACTCATTGACTTTTAGTAGTTGCTGGTTTAGACTTCATATCTCCTTTTTTTTTTTTTTTTTTTTTTTTTTTTTTTTTTTTTTTTTTTTTTTTTTTTTTTTTTTTTTTTTTTTTTTTTTTTTTTTTTTTGAGGAAAGTAAATTTTAGTTTACTGGTATGACCAATTTGCGTATGGACACCAAGAGAACGTATCATACATAATAACCCGTGCGAGATAGAACAGTCGTATTTGCTGTCTATGATTTCGTATCTGTGTTTTTGTGCAAAGGAAAATATACCTGTCGCTTACAGGTATGACCAAACCGTGTGTGGACACCAAGAGAACTTGATCATACATAATCAATGCTAGATAGGAACAATTTGGCTGCTAGCTCTTATTCTGTATCGGATCATACAGCTGTATTTTATTGTATTTTACGATCACGGTGGCATTTACGAGATGGGAGGGGGCGGGTTGTGGCGAAGACTTATAAATTTAGACCCAGGAGACTCCTAAAGAAATGTTAGTTTTTCCCATTCAGCTCAAAGTAATGAACAATATTAACTATATTGGTGTCACGTGTGCATTTAAGGCCAGTTAGAGTATTCATGTCTGAAAAATAGTGTTAAATTTTTTAATATCTTTTTCTTCGCTTGAGGAAGTGTCCCAGTGGTTGATGAAAACGAGATATTTTTACGTGTATTTGGTATTTTCCTCGTTTGCTTTCGAAATACAATTGTCGGTGTTCTGACAGGCCAAAGAAGCTCCTATGATTCATTTACAGTAGAGGAATTTGGAAGAAGCAATGATATGCATTTATCGCTCTAGCTTAAGACAGCCACGGGATGGCACGGGCTCTTGCTCCGCAGGAGTCCGTAATGGAAGTGATAGAACTTGCAGCTGATCACAAGCGAAGCTAAAAGGTCATGATTCTTTGACAGCAAAGTAAATTAAAAGGAACAATATCTATCTATCTGTATCTATCTGTCTAAAGCCAGCCCCGTTCTGGTACGGGCTCTTGCTCTGCAGCAGTCCGCCATGGAAGGTATTGACTATAAGCATCTGATCACAAGCGAAGGAAAAGGAAAAAAAAATATATCCATCCATTCGAACTGAACGAGACCAATCCTTGTCCTGGAGGCAGCAGCGCAGAATCTCGCTCCTTATCTGAGAAGAAACTAGAAACTGGTTTCCCTCACCGGGTAACGGGACGTGCTTGAATGAATAAAGAAGGCGAATTGGATATAAAATAAGAAGAATAAGAAGAAGATGAGGAAGAAGAGTCAAGAGGAGAATTTGGAAACCAATGTCCGGATGAATGAAGGAGGTTCCATACCCGGTCTCACCTGTGCGAGTCGGCCGTGAACAGGTGATGATTAACCAAAATCGAATGTTAATCAGGATAACGGAAACTTGTCATTGAGGAGAGTAACTTGTTTCCCCGCCCCCCGCCCCCGCACCCCACCCCCACTCCCCCGTGATGGGTTTCTCAAATGCGGTCGGAGCTGTTGTTGTTGTCCAGAGCGTCTTCAGTGATGCCCAGCTTATCTGCCTAATTTCTTTCACATTGATTAAAAATAAACTGAGATGGAAGGACAGATTTGGAAGACCTCTGTTGCCATAGACTGTGTGGTTTATGTAATTGCAAAAGAAGTGACCGGGACGAAGTTTGGGAAATTAGGACACGTCTATTGGACGGAGGAAGGTGGGGAAGGCTAGAAGGAAACAGTGACCCCCATATAGAAGTGGGCAAAGAAGAAGAAGGAGAAGAAGAAGGGAGTCTGGAGACAGAGTCTGAGAGAGGGCAAAGTACTCTCGCAAAAGTGTCGTAGGTAGTACAAAGAGCTCAGAAGTAATAGTACTGTATTAAGTAGCGCGTACATCACGAGAAGAGCAATGTTCGATAGATGAGTGTAAGTAACAGTAGCAACAGTAGCGGTGATATACTTTAGAATGTAAACACGTCTATTCGTCTCATCTTGACGTTCCTTCAAGTATGACGGAAGCAGCGAAAGTCTTCCAAAAGTAGCTTTGTGTGTTTACCAGTAAACACACTATATCACTGTTGCCGTTCGATATGACAGATGGATTTCCGAATTTTTCGTTTTCCCTAAAACTGAGAGAGAGAGAGAGAGAGAGAGAGAGAGAGAGAGAGAGAGAGAGAGAGAGAGAGAGACTTGATAATGGTATGAATCCGTGGTCAAGGAGTTGCAAACGGGGCGTTGGTCCGAATCAGATAATTGGACTTAACATACACTGCGAGAAGTTGGTTTTCTGCGAGAGATTATAAGGCTGATACAAAGAGAGCTACAATGGAGTTAGGTGAACCCATTTCTATTTTAAAGGCTTTTTTTTATTGTTGCCATTATCACTTACCTTCCAGCGCCCATTTAAAAATCCACGGAGTCTTCGATAGTAAGTGGAGATCTTTTAGGCAAAAATATACTAGATATTACCACGCCTCTGCAGTGAGACCGTCTACAGGTGTTGTGTCGCCTAGTTCACTATATAGATAGAAAGATAGATACTAGTTGGAGCAGAATGTTCATTAGTACTGACTAAAAGGGTCTACACACCAGAACCCGTTTCTCTGGAGCTTGAAAAGCAGTGAAAGCTTTCTTTGAAGGGTGATGTCTGCTTAACAGAACAAACCCCTTTCACACCTAACACAAGCGACGTCATATTTCATAAATAGTAGGTCGGGCTGAATATTAGAAATCATCATAGACAGTCAACTTTTTTTGGCAGATTTTTTGACATTTTGAATCATTTTTGGACAGCTTTTTTTTACTTTCTTCACAACTTTTTTTGGCAAATTCTTTAACGTTAGATAGTGGCACTGGAAGTAATCATAGTCAGTCAACTTTTTAAACCTTTTTGACTTACTTTTTGACATTTTGGAAAATTTTTTGAAAGCTGTTTGACATCTTGGAAAAAAAAATTTTTTTACAACTTTTTAACGTTTTTGACAACGTTTTTCGGCACATTTTCTGACGTTTAAGTGTCTCATTGAAACCAATTATGGTATCAATATGGCACTCCAGCCGACCAAATTTTTTTTTACGCAATTCCAAGAATTGATCAAACATTTTAATCATGTCTATAAGTCGTCATGAACAATTTAATGATCATTTTGCGATTATCAATTAGAGAGAATCGACCCGAACCGGTAACTTATAAACGGGTTATGTCTCGGGTAATGACGATTGAACTGTCATTGACGAGTGAAGAATTAATCATCAACCACCAAGACCCTTATGATTGATTGATCTCAGAAGCTTAACTTGGCGTAACGGCAACAAAGGTCATCGACTTCCAGGTCGCGATTTCCAGACAGTGCGGATCGCGAGATATTACCTCTGAAAAATTACCTCTTTTAAGAAATTGTTTGTTTGAGAGATTGCCTCTTTTGAGAAATTACCTTCCGAAGAATTGCCTCTTTTGAGAAATTACCTCTGAAATATATCTCTTGATGAATCACCTCTTTAAGAAGTTACCTCTTTTGAGAAATTACCTCTTCACTTTTTATAAATTGACTTTTTGAAAAATTACCTTTTTGAGTTTGCCTCTTTTGAGAAATTACCTCTTTTGAGAAAGTCTTTATAAATTACCTCTTTATAAATTACCTTTTTGAAAAATTACCTCTATTGAGACTGCCTCTTTTGAGAAATTACCTCCGATAAATTACCTCTTTTGGGAAATTGCCTCTTTGAAAATGCTTGGTGTGTGTATGAGATCTCAGATGAGTCAGCAGAATCGAGACGGTGTCTTTGATGCTATATTGAGAGTCGAACAATGATCGTGGAATTCGATTGGCTGAAAATGAGCGGAAATTACAGCGTATTAATACTATTCAGAAATACACTTGGACAGAAAGACTTTTAAGTATATTGGCAGTAATGTATAATTATTTCATTACGCATATTAATATATATATATATATATATATTTATATATATATATATATATATATATATATATATATATATATATATATATATATATTATATTTATATATATATATATATATTATTTATTTGTCTGCAACAAACATTTTTGGACACACATAGGTACATAGAGACAAAAATGTATGTATGTCTATATATTATATATATATATATATATATATATATATATATATATATATATAGACACGCATACATTTTTGTCTTTATGTACCAATGTGTCCAAAAATGTTTGTTCAGACGCGTATTATCCTTACAGATATCATGTTATTATAATAATAATAACAATAATAATAATAATACATGGGATTACTTTCACCGCGTTCACAGAGCCTTGATATAGGGCGATCCGATCCCGTAGAGTTTTTCAACCTAAGGTCTGGCGAAATTTCCCTCGTTTCCTGCCAGGCTCCTTGTCAATTTAGAGCACCCCGTATTAATACGCTTTTATGGCATCATTCAAGAAAGATATTCGATTTCCTTTATGATATAGAAATGCTTCTTAGTTATTTAGGTCATGCAAACTCTCTTTATAATCAGTAGAATTTGAATAATACGTTATTTAGTTAACTAAATGTCAACTGGATTAGTAATTGGCGCGAGATGTGTTTGGGAAAGGAAGCAATAAATAGATCTTTAAGAATCTATAAAATGTTTGCCACTACATTTGGGGAACTTTCCCATTCACGTGTAGTCGATAGTACCTATAGTATATAGAGACACAAAGAACAGACGTTTCACTTATTCCAGCGTAAGAATCATCAAACTAAATCCTGAAGAAAAATAAAAAAAAAAAACACCATCGATAAATTCGCCGTTCCATAATCGCTGGAGTGTACCAGATACAGAATAACGGAACGGCTTCTCCAGCTCGTTGTAACGTCGGCGAGATGAACGGGTTCCATCATCTCCTCACAGATGGCGGGAGCGTCCAGAGCACATCCGAACCAGGTCTCTCTTGGCATGCGACTTCGTCTGCCATCTAGCGGCGGTTTGGGGCACTAAACTCTGTCTCTCACGCCCAGAGTTACTGAGTTACTATAAGCCTTCATCCCAATAATTGTGCGTTTTCCTTGGGTATCGGTGTGTTTACGGGATATATATATATATATATATATATATATATATATATATATATATATATATATATATATATAGTAACCTTATTATAGATATAAAATACGGTCTTTTTCTATACCTCTCGGTATATTCAAACACGAAGGCGAAATGCATTATGTATTATATATATATATATATATATATATATATATATATATATATATATATCATATTAAATATATATATATTATATATATATATATATATATATATATATATATATATATAATATATATATAATATTATGTATACATTTTTGAATGCCGTTATTGAATGTTATGATAAGCACACACACACACTCAAAATAAAAAAAAAACGCTTTTCTGGCTAAACGAGAACCAATAAGAAAAAAAAACACTGACTTACAGACATAAAAAAAAACACATTAACTCACAGACATATAAAAAAAATTCACTGACAAACATCAGACTAACAAAGGATCCCTTCAAGTCGTAGAATCTCTTTACTTTTTTCCATCGCGTTTGGAAACAACTGTATTTGACGACGAAAACCCACGTGTCTCCCATTTTGTAATTCATGTATTCCTTTCCATCCTAATTCCTGTAGAAATACAACTAAAAAATACTGCATTATAACCATCGTATCAAAAGGAAGTGCGATGAATTGTCTAATATCTCTTAATGCATTTCAGGAGGTGTAAATATTTTTTTTTTTATTTTGATGTGTAGCTCTGTTTCTGTTTGTAAAACCCAATTGTCTTAATTTTCAGTTACGGGGTCGTATTACTTTGGCGAGAATTCAACCAAAGGTAAATACAAAGAGAATGTGTAGTTGCTGCTTCTGCTTTTATATTCATATTCGCTTGTTCCTGTGCTTCCATTTTAATTTGTTTTATGTTTTTATTGTAGCTTGGTTGTTGTGTTATGTAGTCTTCATAGCGCTCCTTGTTTCGTATGCTTCATTTCGAGTGTATCTTCAAATTTTCTACATAATTTTTTAGATTATTTTCCAAGTTTTCTCAATGGTCCGTTGCTGGATAAGTCTACGGGATTTGTACACCATCTTTCACGGTTGATTTCCCCCTTCTACCTTTAAATTTTTGTCATTTTATTTTTTTGTTATGGTATTACAGCACATTCCTTATCCTCCACTCACACACGGATAGATGGAGAAATACATTGTATGGCGATGTATACTCAACGTATACTGAGACTTATCATTCAATCCAGTCATTACCGGAAAGGTTCTTTTTTGACGAATTCACCTTCGTACTACATGCTGGAAGGACAAGTTCTACTTCACATCATAGGCTGTTTACTTCCTCACTTGACAAAACACACAGCTGTTGAATAGACATCCACTAAAGACATTTGAAATTACAGCCATTTGAAACAAAAATCAATTAAATTATGTACCATTTTCTCTGATTTGCATTCAGGAACTATTCAATAAATTTTGTAAAAATTTTATTAACGATTATTGCAATGAGGATTTGAAAGAGATATATTTCTTGTCCTGTGACGTACTACATCCAGCCATTCGTTACCCTTCGGAATATTTCCACGGAGGACGTTAGTTCCAGCTCACGTCGTGGACAAAAAGCTTCAGATTTTATATTTAGTTCCTGATTGCAATCTTGATGATTTCTTGATTCGAAAAGCCGTATAAAGGTCCTGTAGATTACTGTCGTCACAAACTCTCTTGATTTTCTCTGTAAAATGAACAATTTTTCCGCTAATGATGTCTAGCACTGCGAATTGATTGCTTACCATCAGTTATTGTCTTAGTTTATCAAGGTGCGAGTTGCACCTTGATATTGCACCCAGCACCTATTTTGTTTATTGCAAATATCTCTCCATGGCTTTGATATTGAATGCTGGATGTCGTTGTAGTTCTGGTATCACAGGCGGATTTGATTATTGTCTGTCGTTAAAGCGTATATTTTAGCATGATGCTTATGACAAAAGGTTATTAAAAATGCATGATTGGCCGCTTTTTGTAATTAGTGTGATTTTGATACCTGCATACGTACATAAAGTTTAATCTGGTACCTATTTGTTCCTAGCTTCTGAAATGATATTTATTTCAATGTAATTTTAAAATGCATATTTCATTTATCATGTCCAAAGTAATTAAAAAGGTAAAGAATTTCATGTGTTACACGTCACATCTTTTAAACATTCTATACTTTCTAAATAATAGTTATTAAACCTTTGCTAGTTTAATCATTTGCCACATCCATATCTACCTCAGTCACCCCTAAAATCCAAGATGTCTTAATGCGTTTTCTTTCTTTCCAGGTGAGTGTTAGTATTCCAAAACCTCCCGTTTCGTATCTCCCTCAGCCGAGGGTATCTGAAGGTAGTTGTTAGTAATTAAGTTATTTATTATTTATCTTTTGTTGTGAATGAGTGAGTCACGTGATTAACGTGGGAGGGCTGTCATTCGTCTCTGTGCGTTTGCATGACGTCGGAGCTACGAGTCTCTTGGGGGAGGGGGAAGAATTTCCTGTAATGCAAGTCATGCACTAAAAATATTACACGATTCACTAGCGATGACACAGTTCATTAACAAAGCGTTTCATTAGAGAGAGAGAGAGAGAGAGAGAGAGAGAGAGAGAGAGAGAGAGAGGGAGTGAGTATGACATTTGGCGTCATGCCTTCTTCATACTTTCCTTTTATTTTTTTCGTGTTTGATTTGATGGAAGGGTCAGCAAGCATTATGAGAAGAAAGTTTTAGAAAATCCAAAATGGTACAAGAAGGATATTATATAGTCGAAAGCCATTTTTTAATATGAGTTGTTCTCTCTCTCTCTCTCTCTCTCTCTCTCTCTCTCTCTCTCTCTCTTTCATTATATATACACACATACACACACACACACACGCACACACACACACACATATATATATAGATATATATATATGCTGTACTATTTTGTAAAAAAGGAAAAATACCTTTTCTGTAGTAACAAGGCGTTGCATCAACCCACTTCTAAAACCCCACTCGCTTTTCATAGTAACCACACAATCTCTCTCTCTCTCTCTCTCTCTCTCTCTCTCTCTCTCTCTCTCTCTCTCTCAGTTACGCCACCTTCTAGAGTATATATATTAGTATATATATGAGACTATCCTACCCCACCCACCAACAAAAAAAAAAATGCAACGTTTCATCTTTAAAAGGACATGACAAATGTATAATGAAATGTTTTGCTCGGAGGCCGAAGGCTTTGACGACCAATTAGCACTAACTACCAAACTAGGCGTGACGTCGTCGTTCTTCGGGGCCCTCCCGAAACCAGGCAGTTTGGAGCCGCTGCTTTGAGGCAATTATGGCTCTAATGCGCAGAGCCGAAAAAGGCGGCGATTTTTGGCCCCGGTGCGAATCTTTGGGGGCTGGCGAGGTTAATGGAGAGAGAGAGAGAGAGAGAGAGAGCCCGATGAGTTCTGGGTTTTGTCTCCTTTTCTTCGAGGTTATTAACGCCTTCTTCTTCTTCTTTTTCTTCTTCTTCTTCTTCTTCTTTTTCTTCTTCTTATCTCCTTTCCTCTTTTTCTTCTTCTTCTTCTCTCGTCCTTCTTCTTCTTTTCTTCTTCTTCTTTCTCTTCCTCCTCTCCGCCTCTCTCTTCCTCCTCCTCCTCCTCCTCCTCCTTCCTCTTTTCTCTCCTCCTCCTCTTCTTCCTCTTCTTCTCTTCTCTTCTCCTTCTCCTCCTCGCTCCTCCTCCTCCTCCTCCTCCCTTCCTTCCTTCTTCTTCTTCTCTCCTCCTCCCCCTCCTCCTCCTCCTCCTCCTCCTTCTTCTTCTTCTTCTTCTTCCACATAAGCCCTGCCTTGCGTACAAATAAAGATACGAACTTTTAATTCAGGTAAGGGGTCTCGGGAAAGGTAGAATGATTTGATACGCAGGTTTTACTTATTAGTGAACTTTTTTTAGCAATTAGCGATTTTAGCCGTCCATGAATTTAGCAGTCCAAGATTTTAGCTTTCCTTGATTTTAGCAGTCCATGATTTTAGCGGTCCAAGATTTTAGCAGTCCAAGATTTTAGTAGTCCATGATTTTAGCAGTCCAAGATTTTAGCAGTCCAAGATTTTAGCAGTCCATGATTTTAGCGGTCCAAGATTTTAACAGTCCAAGATTTTAGTAGTCCATGATTTTAGTAGTCCATGATTTTAGCAGTCCAAGATTTTAGCAGTCCATGATTTTTGCAGTCCTTGATTTTAGCTGTCCATGATATTAGCAGTCCTTGATTTTATCTTTCCGTGATTTTATCTGGCCTTGATTTTAGCAGTCCAAGAATTTAGCAAACCATGATTTTAGCAGTCCAAGAATTTAGCATTCCATGATTTTAGAAGTCCTTGATTTTAGCAGTCCAAGATTTTAGCAGTCCTTGATTTTAGCAGTCCAAGATTTTAGCAGTTCATGATTTTAGAAGTCCTTGATTTTAGCAGTCCAAGATTTTAGCAGTCCTTGATTTTAGCAGTCCAAGATTTTAGCAGTCCATGAAGTTATGAAAACCGAAAACTTAAATGCATTATTCCGATAAAGATAAAAAGCTCGTTTTTTCTTCTTTTGCTTGTGGCTGGAAATCTCCCCAGCTAATCTGTCTTTATATTTATTTTGGTTAATTTTTAATCAGCTTCTTTAAAATCATGGCATCCATTTAGTCGCAGTTTCCATTTCTCGACTTCCTCCTTCTAATAAAAATAAATAAAAAACTTTCCACTCTGCCTCCATTTGTTTTTGTATGATTATTGTTTTAAAGTCATGTTTCATAATAACCGTTTTTGCCCATTGTTGCTCACTTCTTTCTCCATCTTTTCGATATAACTTTTTTTTTTTTTAGCCTCATCTCAAGTCGAACCTCTATTGTCCATTGTCTTGACATTTACCGCTCTCTGCTTCATTATGTCGGTTTTCGTAACCAAACATCTTTGTCCTGACCTCCCGTCCGTGTCGCGGATAACTTTATATTCCATTAATTTCTCCAAAGGGCTAGGTGACAAAAGGAATATACGTACGTAAGTACGTACGGACGGAGGGACGGACTTGAGCCGTGCTGGTGACACCGAAAAGTGCACGTGTCTTATTTACTCTGTGATCACACCAAGTCTTAAGCCATAAACCTTGTATAGTGAGACTTACCCGTGGCAGCCGTGGTCGGGTATCGTTCACGAAGTTTTAAATAATAAGGATTTCGTGACCTCCAGGCGGAGGCTTGAGAAAACACACCGCCTTGGAATAGAGTCAGTATTCTCTGTTCTTGCTTTGGTTGCTATATTTCCTGTCTTTTTTTCTTTATGAGAGGTTTAGGCCGATAAGCTTTCTAGAAAGTTGCGTCTTCGAAATCGAATGGTCTTCCAGCAAAAAAGTGACATTACTCCCCTGTAGGAGGAGAGAGAGAAAGAGAGAGAGTAGAGGTTTGGGTATGGGGCTAGATAGAAGGAAGAAGAGGCCCCACGGAGGAGGGGGGATGGGAAGGGTATTAGAGGAACTCTATCTGTGCCAGTGAGAAATGTCTATATCTATCTCTGCGTGACATCGACTTCGCTACATGTAAAGTGTCACGGCGGTCTGTTTTATCGCCCGAAAGTTCGGTGTGTTATTGTATCGGAATGCCCGATAATTACGAAAGTTCCCTTTGTCTCGCTACAGACGAACGTCTCTCCGACCGACCTGCGTCCGGTATCCTTCTCTTGGAGATGCCACTTCCAAGGGGAGGAGGACCTTTTATCTGTGACCTCTTAAAAAGCCCGGAGTTTGGCCGGTACAAGTCATACGGCTCGGAGGGCGCTTGGCGGTATAAGCAGCACACGCACCGGCTATATAGTAGAGATTGTAATGGGCCATTATAGGTTGTCAATCCCGTACATCGCTGTTGAACATCACCTCGGCGATGTTTAGACGTCGCAGTTCGTCGCAGAACTTCCACGTTCATCTGATAAAGAGGAAGGCGTGTGACTGGGAATGGCCCTCGAATGGGGTATCCATAATGCATTTTATTTTCACCGCGGGTAGAAAGAATCAACTGCAAACTTTTTACCTTCTCTCTTTCTTTCTCTACGTGATTACCCAGTTGAATGTGTTTATCGGGAACACAATTCCTTCCCCTCTCTTTCTTTTCTAAGCGATCGCCCGTTTGTGAATGTGTTTACTCGTAACAATACCGGGTTGTGCGCTCTTTTGAAATCTCAAAGAGCATAAATGCGCGCCGTGCAATTTGTAGCCCCCTCCATATGATTCTGATTAGGCTTCAAAGGTCGGCTAAATGCTCAACAAATCGCACGGTTTTCTCAGCCACTTCAAGACCGGCTTCCCTTGCTTGGGACGCAGCCATTCGTCAAGTTAATGATTAAAAGTACAATGGCATTATAGCGCCGCGGAGAACAAATGGTGACACTGTCAGCATCTGGGCGAACGCCAGAGTCGGACTGCACCTGATAAAGCCTTCAACGAACGACTTCTCAGTCGTCGAACAAATATAAAGAGACCATGAAGACCTCGACGAATGGGGCCTCCTCAGTCGTCGAACTACAAAAGACAAGAGGAGAGGCGAAGCTTTTTTTTTTTTTTTTAAGTTATTTATTGAAGAGCGGACGGGAGACGAATATGCAGGGCAGGCAGGCAGAAGGGCACTCCGCCCCACCTCTCTCTCTCTCTCTCTCTCTCTCTCTCTCTCTCTCTCTCTCTCTCTCTCATCAGGGTGACAGGAATTATGAGGACGACCTGGGAGTCCCTCCGTACAGCATTCGTCGCTCTGAGTGGCACCTCGTAATGGATGATGGTGATGGTCCTGTGGTAGTGTCAGGTTTGGTTGTGGGTTAAGGGGGTGAGGACGAAACCACACAGCTGAGGAGCATATGGTTGACATCAGCTCTTGAAGAATTAGCAGAGTTTAGAGAGAGAGAGAGAGAGAGAGAGAGAGAGAGAGAGAGAGAGAGGAACACACACATTGACAGAGAGAATTAGCTTAGGTTTGGAGATAAAGAGAGAGAGAGAGAGAGAGAGAGAGAGAGAGAGAGAGAGATAATAAACTACACTAATTATAATATATAACAGAATGATCGTAGTCTGGAGAAAGAGAGAGACAAAAAGATAAAGACGCACGCACATACACACGAACACACACAAAGCTACTAGATACATACAGATAGAGAGATATGATATATAAATATATAAGGATCATAACTCACGCTAATAATAATAATAATATATAACCGCGCGAAAGCAAGCGCCTTCTCACGTGAAGTTGAATGATTAAACGAACAAAAAAACAGATAAAAAAAAAAAAAACGAGAGACTTCAACTATTCATCGTCAGATTTTAGTTACGCGGTGTCGCCTTGAAGAACGAACGTGATCGTTTGCTATACGATCCTATTCATTACTCTCTCTCTCTCTCTCTCTCTCTCTCTCTCTCTTTTTTTTTTTTTTTTTTTTTTGCTCTCTCCTTTTTTTTTTTTTTTTTGTGCTTGCTTGCTTGTTTGTTTCGCTCTCGTCTTCTTACCGAGCTGCCCCAAATCTTGGTTGTTGTTGCGTCTGGGACCCGTTGATTGGGTAGTGTTGTTTCTGTTCGGTTGTGCTTGCTGGTTGGTGTTATTTCATTAAATTTTTTTTTTATTGTTTTGTTTTTTTTAAATATTTATGATATTTATTGAAAGAATATTGCGTTCGATTTCAGGTAATGGTCGATTACAAAATGACAGAGTAACAAATATAATCGGACACCGTTGATATGTCACAACTTATCTCTCTCTCTCTCTCTCTCTCTCTCTCTCTCTCTCTCTCTCTCTCTCTTTCCTTCCCATGCCATGCCATGCCCTGACTCACTCACGCACATTGCAGAGGAATTAGCGTCGCCTCCCGCGGCACTGTGGCATTATCTTGGCATCGCCACCCCTAAATGCCCAGCGACCCGTGACATGTTCTTCGGCCGGGCGTGTCGGGGGGTAGGGGGCGGCATCTGTGTCGGCACCTCATACCGGCACCCGCCCGTGACCGCCCACATCACCCGCGGCCCCGCAAATACCCGATAATGACGCCCTTTTTGGGGGGAGGTTTTGCCCACCTTCTCTCGTCTTATGCCCCAAGAAGACGAATGAAGGAGAAAATGAATAAAGAAGAAGATGATGAATAAAGCAGAAGAAGAAGACGAAAATGGAAATTAAAGAAGGAGAAGAAGAAGATGAAGTAAAGGAAGAAGAAGAAGAAGAAGATGATTAAAATAAAGAAGAAGAAGTGAGGCTAAATAAAGAAGAAGAAGAAGAAGAAGAAGAAGAAGAAGAAGAAGACAAATAAAGAAGGAGAAGAATATAATAATAATAAATAGAAGAAGGCGAGTAAAGAAGGAGAAGCGGTGAATAAAAAAAGAAGAAGGCGAATAAAGAAGAAGAAGTGGAAATAGAGAGAAGAAACGAATGATAGTGATCACTCGTCAGACAAACTGCGATATTCTTAATGACGGTGGTGCAGCGGTAATGTGACAACATGAGTGTTTTCTTGACAGTCAATTACTTAATATGAAACACTTGTCGTAAACAAAAACAAACATATATTTCATGCTCTCTCTCTCTCTTCTTCTTCTTCTTCTTCATCTTCTTCTTCTTCTTCTTCTTTTCCTTTATTCGTCTTCTTCTTCTTCTTCTTCTCCAATATTCGTCGTCGTTTTCTTCTTCTTCTTCTTCTTCTTCTTCTTCATCTCTTCTTCTTCTACTTTATTCGTCTTCTCTCTCTCTCTCTCTCTCTCTCTCTCTCCTTCTTCTTCTTCTTCTTCTTCTTCTTCTTCTCTTCTTATTCGTTCTTTCCTTGTCTCTTCTCTCCTTTATTTCGTCTCTCTCTCTCTCTCTCTCTCTCATATCCACTTGCCCTCTGTTGCCGCTCAGTTTTATTTATATTTATTATTCATAGCAAAATCATTCTCTCAATTAAGACGTTGTCTTCAAGAAGAGCAGACCGTGAAATAAAAATTTGCTGTCTTACTTTGTCTGTTTTTATCAGTGCATTTTTTTTTTTTTACTTTTTTACGGGGTTTTTGAAGTATAATTCTTTTAGGTTTTACCTGAGACAAACCAGTTTTGTAAGTCTGGGGATTGTCTTTTAAAAACTCGTGTTTTCGTAAGTCATCAAATGTCCTGAATAATTCGGCTTTTTTAGTCATTGTTAAGGATCGCCGCCCAAAAAAAAGATTACAATACAGCCTATTGTAAGCGACTAGACAATGATTTCAGAATTTAACCATTACGCAATAGACACTGATGACTAATTCATTCATAGAAAAAATAATGACTTGAAAAAGTAACTCAGTCCTGATAACCTTTGCAAGTAAGAAATAAGGTAAAATTATACTTTACCTAAACTCATATTTTCTTTCTTCCATCCTGATTTCCACCGTCTGATAATAATCGCCTACGGGCTGCTCTATGAGCAAGAGCCCGTGCTGGCATAAGGCCAGCTAATCTCCAACCAGCATAACAATCGTTTCGACATTATTTTCAGCGCTGAATGACCTCGTAGGTCCCAGCGGTTGGCCTTTGATCTAAGTTATATATTTCATAAACAAAAGGCAGTAGATATCTCTGTAAATAAGCACGAGTTTCGTATTAGTCGTGTTTGGAAGAATTAAGATCACAGCATTTAAAAATTCCGATATAAGGTCGTAGTTTAGCGTTTACAAACTCCATTATAAGATCGTATTTTGTCGTTTAAAAAAACTCCCTTATAAGATCGTAGTTTGGCGTTTAAAAACTCCAAGATAAGATCATAGTTTAGCGTTTAAAAAAACTCCAATATAATATCGTAGTTTAATGTTAAAAAACCCCCATTATAATATCGTAGTTTAACGTTTAAAAACTCCGCTATATGATCGTAGTTTGGCGTTTAAAAAAAAAAAAACTTCCATGTAAGATTTTAGTTAACTTTTAATAACTCCAATATGAGATCGTAGTTTAGCGTTTAAAAACTCATCATAAGATCGTAGTTTTCCGTTTAAAAACTAAATTATAAAGCCGTAGTTTAGCGTATAAAAGCTCCTGTACAAGATCGTAGTTTAGCGTTTAAAAACTGCAGTATAAAATCATAGTTTAGCGTTTAAAAACTCCATCATAAGACCGTAGTTTAAAGTTAAATAATTACCCGGAAATAAATCATCTTTCCCTGAAGCCAAAAGGCATTTCTTGCTTCTTTTTTGTTTTTTTTTTTTTTTACGCGTCGAGTCTTGAAGGAACGATTTCCACTTCTTGCTGCTGTTTTGCACGCCAGCACATGTGAGCTTCTTCTTAATTACCCCTTCCCCCTTCGCCCTTCCCCTTCCCACCTCCCCCCTTCTTTAAATCTAACACTCATCAACCGAAAACAAAATAAGTCCAGACAAAAAAAAAAGTAAGTCGGAACAGGAGGAGGCGACAGGAAAAAGCGACCCGCGATAAAAGAAATAAAAAGGAAAAGAAAAAGACGAGAATAGAAAGAAGGGATGAAATTCCGGGTCGGAGGAATCGTTTTCAACTCTCTCTCTCTCTCTCTCTCTCTCTTCGTCTTCTCTTTTATTCTAGAGATATTGATATATAGGCTTTTGTTTTCCATTGTTTTAATTGGCGTTATTATCTGTTCGTTTCATTGTCTTCTGCGCAAGCGTGTGAACCGTGTTAATTATCTTATTTTTTTCTGTGTAATCGGTTAAGTTTATCTCTATGTTGTGTGTGTGTAAGTATGTATTTATACAGATATAAACCCAATCAACACACACATGCACCCCGCATACATAGTACCTCTCTCTCTCTCTCTCTCTCTCTCTCTCTCTCTCTCTCTCTCTCTCTGTCACTTCTCCTCTGCCACCGCCGCCACCACCACCGACTCAGGATGTGGATCGCCGACCATGCGTTTGGCTACACTTGGCGACACTCACACACACACAAAATATCACGAAAATTTCTCCACCGCTCTACACAAGTTCCACACGCCCTCCGAAAGATCGCTCTTCTGACGCTCCCTATAGTCGCTCGCCGGGTCTTGGGTCGCGAGCACCAGCAGAAGCACCAGCAGGAGCTTTAAAATGGGCGGGGGGAAAGGATATTCTGAAGGCGGCGGAAACGCGCGGAATCAGAGAGGGGGCGAAAAAATTCGAAAGAAATGGCGCGGGAGTTTGTGGTGAAAACATAGGTCTAGCGATGTGGTTCAACACAGTCGGTATATCTGTCTAGTTTCCGATTCGCTTTTATGTATACGTTCTCGGGGGAAAGAAAGGGGTTAAAACCGTGAAAGTATTGTTCTAAGGTCGTCCGTGAAAGGTAGAAGAAGAAGAAGAAGAAGAATAAGAATAAGGAAATGGACTTAGCGGTGGCAGCAACATAGGTCTAGCGATGTGGTTGAAGACAGTCGGTATATAGGTCTAGTTTCTAGTTTCTGTTCTTCGGAGGAAAGAAAGGGGTTAAAACCGTGAAAGTATTGTTCTAAGGTCGTCCGTGAAAGGTAGAAGAAGAAGAGAGAAGAAGAAGTGAACTCGAAGAAGAAGAAGAAGAAGAAAGAAAGAAGTGGACTCACAATGGGATATTAATCCCTCCGTCATCATATTACTCGACCAGCAACGATGACCGCACCACCGCCCAACCTGTTTACGAGAGACGAAAGAGAGAGAGGGAGAGAGGACACAGACACACACACACACACACACACACCGCTCCTGTGGACTATTTTCGTATTGGTTTCCTTGGTATCGGTTACCTGTTCCCACGAGCTGTTACCCGAATACCTGGGAGCCGAATCGAAGCTTCCGACCGACGGTAATTCGATCTGCAGTGTCCCTTCTTCGTCTATCTTCGACCCTTTCTCGCCCCCCCCCCCCCCTCAGCTCCTCGCTCGAAAATATGTCGGCTAAACAGCGATTTATTTCCTTGGTATGTCGTTTTCATATCAATATGGTGGCATGGCTGGAATCTCTTGCTACTTAAAAAGGCAGTGACGTAGTGTGTGGGTGGTTAAAATTCGCTAACATGTAATAAAATTGAAATGACAATTGAACGCCAAAATATGGCAGCTAAATAGCAATTTATTTCCTTGGTATATCTAGCTCACATAAATATGGACGCATGGCTGGAATCTCTTGCTGCTTAAAAAGGCAGTGACGTAGTGTCTGGGTGTTTAAAATTCGCTGACATTTCGTAAAATTGAAATGAGAATTGAACGCCAAAATCCGCTGTGGTCACCGACTGTCTGCCCGATAGATGATGGTGGTCCTCACTCGTAGAAAGGACCACAAGAGCATGAAATGCTTCTTCTTCTTCTTCTTCTTCTTTGTTTTTTTCTCGTACAGACAGGAGCGTAAACAAACCGCCGAGAGTGTCCAGTGGCATGAGAAACACAACAGGTTTGGCCAGTTCTTGGAGTAACAACTCCAAAACCCGCGGTTTGCCCCCCACCTCCTCCTACTCGAACTCGTATACTATAATACTATCGCTTGGAGTTTCTCGTGCACGCGAGCATTCTCTCCCTATATTCCGACTGGGGAGGTATGTGTCTTCCTGGACCGTATCCGATAAATTGGTGATGTTGAGTTCTGGTGGGAAATCTGTAACTGGAATGTGTGTCGTTCCTATATTATTCGCCTTGCTAAAGAAATGAGTGAAAGTGCGCGGCGCTGGAGCAGAGGAGGCGATGAGTGACTGATGCTAAAAAAGATAGGTCTTAGTTTTGTGAACTTGAGTATAAAGTGACTCTAAACTTCATTGACGCAAATGTGACAGAACCCGAGAACCGATGAAAACTGGTCTCTGGGTCTCTGGTCTCGCTGACGACGGTGCCGGGCGCGACCGAAAATAATTCATGAAATAACAGGAAAACCGAAGTGAATAGCTGTGTGTGAGCGAAGAGAATAAAGGACTTAACATGACCGATTTGAATTTTACAGACAATAGATACTGCTAATTAATAATCTTATAATCCAAGGTGTTCGGTTTTCGCATCAACAATTGACCTCTGGACGTTTCCCCCTGCTCGTTATTGTATTCAAATTGCTGAGGGGCTTAATTAGTCTTATTCGAGCCTGTCACCTGCTCGTAAGTGACCTCTCACCGGGAGAGGTCAACCCGGTAATCAGCTGCCCTTTCTTACCCTATAGGTCATTTATCCAGATCCTTATCTCGTGCCCACTGGGCAACTAGAAACTGGTTTAGTGTCAAGTCGAGTTCTCATTTCCTTCTGAAGGAAAGTTTAAATGATACTTTCCCCTTAAGTGATGGTCACCTTTAGTTTATATATATATATAATTTTTTTTATTCTAAGTACAGCGCTCCTTTTTCATTCAGTTTCCCCTGCAGACAGCTTCATTTTGAAAGCTCGTTGATCCGGTATCCTGGCATCTCCTTCAAGGTATCCGAGATAAGTCCTGACAATCCTAAAGTCCACTCTGACGCCAGAGCTTAGTCTAAGCTCCCTGACCTAAGAAGCTCAACTGAACTAATACGTACACCCCTCAGCACTCGCTACTTAGCTTAAAGAGACGTCCATTTGTGAAAGAGACAAGAGGCAGACTGATGAATTGTCAGCGAATGTCTGTCCGAATTGTCAGCCCATGTGTGTGTAAAGGAACTGTGACCATTCGAAAGCCGCCCCTTTTGTGACCCGGTCGGCTTCCTGCCGATCTAATAGGCTCCTAATTATCACCAGAAGCACGTGCCCCACTGCCCTGCGAGACGATGATGATGACGACGATGATGATGATGATGATGACCTGTTTTCGGCAGCGGTCAGTTTTGAAATCGGAGGCTGCCGGGTCATGCATGACCTGACTCCTCTTCTCCATTGATCCCAGGTGATGGATTGAGTCGGGGCGCCGTCCTTTGGATAATAGGAGACGTCGTCCCCTCCCCCTCCCCCTCCCCCCTCCCCTCCCCACTTCCTTCCACTCTCCATATCCTGATTAGGAAGAAGAGTCCTTCTCGTTATCCTTTACTTAAAGGAGGGATGAGTGAGACGTGTTAATTCTGTTTCGTGATTGACCTCTTTGTGTTGGCCAACGAATTTTTTCGGAGATTTCCAAAATCCCCCAGCGAGGAGATTTGCTTTGAACTGGGAGATTTTCCAGAAGAAAAGAGGAAAAATAGCAAGGACTTATCTTGTGTGCCTTGCTGTTATGAAAACGAAAGGAAAATTAAGGTATATAGACCATTTCTAGTTAGAAATCTCACCAGCGAATTGAAATCGACCTTCGCGATCTGCCATTTTTTTTTTTACGAAGAATCATTTTCCGATAACTGAAAAAGATAAAAAAAAAAAGTTAATGACTGCTATAACAAAGACATTTTACTTGCTTCTCTGAAGCAAGAGACCGTGCCAGCACAAGGCTAGGCTTCATCTCAAGACTATAACAAAAGCAGGGGATCTGCCTTTTTTTTTACGAAGAATCATTTTCCGATAACTGAAAAAGATAAAATAAAAAATAAAAAGTGAATGACTCTGCTATAACAAAGACATTTTACTTGCTGCTCTGAAGCAAGAGTCCGTGCCAGCACAAGGCTGGGCTTAATCTCAAAACTATATAGCAAAGACAGGGGATCTCAATAAAGCCATTCTTTCGTGTTCCTCGACCTGCTTTTTCGAATGCTGAAAGGGGGAAGGGAAAAGTCTCTGGATCTGCATTGTTTGAGGAGACTTCTCCAGTCTGTTTTAAAGAATCAATTAGACTTTATACTGACATTTCGTGAAAATGTTCTTTGGCGAATCGTCCTCTTCCATCGGCTTCGCCTTACCCTTCTTCAGCCACCTCTCTCTACCCGCCATCTTAGGAAGACAAGCTTTCAAACTAAAAGGTAAAAAAAATAGTTTTTTTTTTTTTGTTAGTCTTTTTATTTATTTAACTTTATTTATTTATTTTTTTTTTTAATTCATTAACTTTATTTATTATATTCATTTAATTTTTATTTATTTATTTATTTATATTTATTTTTTATTTATTTATTTGTTTAGTTATTTATCTTTATTTATTTATTATTTTCTTTAATTTAAATTTTTAATTTAAATTTATTTATTTATTTCATTTTTAATTTTATTTATTTATTTATTTTATTTTATTTTTTATTTTATTTATTTATTTCTTTATTTATTTATTTATTTATTGTTTATTTAATTTATTTTTATTATTTATTTATTATTTATTTATTTATTTTGAAAAGGTTCAGTCTTTCCTCAGCACTTCAGCTTCCCTTGGTGTAATAGATGGACCTAATATGATGCATTCAGATTTCTTGTCAGATGTCGATGTTACATTTTTTTCAGCTCATAATTTCATGTATTTGTTTATCTCAATATTTATAGAACTGTGCACCTTCAGGTCACAATTTCTTGTATTTGTTTATCTCAGTATTTATAGAACCTACGGATCATATTCTATTCCTTCCATCTTACCTTCCACCCTCCACTAAAATTATTTCGAAGTGCAACTGCGAGGTTTGCCTCCTGTTACATCTTTCAGACCCTTTTATTCTCATTTTCCCTTCCAGCGCTGAATTTTGGTCTGAATTTTATATTCCATTCCATTCCTTTCCATTCCATTTATAGAAATGGGGAGTAGTCCTTTGCCATCGGCCGAATGTCACGTTTCGTCACGAGAAACAGATTGTAAGCTCGCCAAATTCAAAGTACCAGAATTATAATGTATTGTAATAAAAATATAATTTAATTCCTGCAAGGTAGAGATCGTATCAACAAGATTTAGCAGTCTGCAGCTGCATGCATTTGTTATAAATTTATTAGTTATTTATTTTGGTAATGAGACGGAGCTACCATATCAAGCATTGGGTACAAGTTAATTCTGTAATCTGGGTTCAAATATTATGGTCCAACTATACATACACATATATATATATATATATATATATATATATAGTATATATATATATATATATAGATATATATTTATATATCTATATATATATATATATATATATATATTATTATTTTTTATATATTTATATACAGCTTTCGTTCTCTCTTTCATGAGTTTATTTATCGATAATAGCGACGTTTATGGAGGGGAAATCCCACTATATATTATATATATATATATATTATAATATATAATGTTTATATATATATATATATATTATTGAATATTATATATATATAGTGGGATTTCCCCTCCATAAACGTCGTTATATAAACTCCATGAAAGAGAGAACGAAAGCTGTATCCCACTTTTTCTGTAGCAAGCTTTTAAATAAAAGCGCATAGCACATTTAACAGCCGTCAGAGTCGAACCTTTGTATCATTTGATAAATCATTTTAAGTAGGTATCCCGTCACCTGTGTCTTATATTTTTATATTTTCAGCATTATTTATATTACTTCCCAACGCTCATGAATGTCTGCTCGAATGCTGTTATAGATATCTTTGCTGGGAAGTATTCAGAAGGTCGTTTATAGTCTATATACCCTTTTTTTTTTTTTTTAATGACTACTCATCATGGGATTCTGGTCTTTGATTCTTCGCTTAATCTGTTTCTTAACGTAATCTGTTTTTAAACAAAACCCATGTATTAATTTTTTTCTGTTTATAGAATAAAACCCACTCGTTTTAAGGAAATTTTTCATATTTTCCTCTCCTCTCTCTCTCTCTCTCTCTCTCTCTCTCTCTCTTCTGTCCCTCGCTCTCTCCCTCTCTTCCACTTTCCCTCTGCAATTTGTCATTCATTTATGCAAATGTCAAAGTTTGTCCGAACCCAAGAATGCAAATCTCGGAAGTCCCTGATGAAGCCTTTAACCATCTCTCTCTCTCTCTCTCTCTCTCTCTCTCTCTCTCTCTCTCTCTCTCTCTTACATTTAAAAGCGTCATTTGCCACTGATTTCAAAATGCGTTTCTGAATCACGTTTTTATTAGTCTCTCTTTTTACGTGAATTAGTTTGCTTTGCTTTTGTTTCTTCTCCTTTATATATTTTTGTCTTTTCGCGTCATTTGATTTCGTGATTTCGTTTGAAACTTTCCTTATTTGTGGTTCATTTTTAATTCATTTTTGTATTAAATTTAGTTACATGCTTTCTCTTGGAACTGTCCGTATTTCTGACATTGTTAATTTCATTTTACGGCTGATATTCTCTCTCGTTCTCCTATACCTTCGTTTACTCATTTCATCTGTTATTCCATCGTTGGTTTTCCAAGTTCCTTGTTAAAGCTTTGCCGTCCTTTTTAGCGATAAAAGAGGAAGAATGTGAGGAGAGAAGATAAAAGTAAAAGAAGAAGAATTTGGAACTCTCGTGTTGCCACTTAGGGAGTTTTTTTTTTTTCTTCCTCTCGCATGTTCACACGGCTGGCAGCCGTCATCAATCATCGAGATCTGGGCATATAAATGCGTCTTGTGCTTGCGTTTTCATTAGCCGGGTCGCGAAAACACTTCGAGAGCTCCCATCCCCCTTCCCCATTGAGATTTAGTTATTGCTGATCGCCCCTAATCGCCTGAGGGCCCTTCCTCAATTAAGGAGGTCGTAAGTCTTTCAATCTCCCTTTCAAGTTGTGAAATATTCGTCTCGCAAATCGCGAGAGGTCTGACTCTATCTCGGAGGCATCTCCGGGAATGGTAGGGCCACATTTACGTACACGGATGGTCCCCAAGGTCTTGGCACTCTGACTGAATGCCTATTCCTCCTCCTCCTCCTCCTCCTCCTCCTCCTCCTCCCGGAGCAATAAGACTAAAAAGCCTTGTTCGAGTGACAGCTCGCTAGAAGGGCGGCACAAGAAGGCCCTTCTCCCGCCTTCCGCGTAATAGGACGAAAGGAAGGAAGAAGAGACAGGGCCTCCTCTCCTTTGGGCGGTTTCCTTTTAAGCAGCATCCTTAAGGCTTTGAAGAATAAAAGGGCATTGTGGGAAAAGGGGGCGGGGTGAGGGGTTTGGGTGGCGGATTCTTCTTTTAATTAGCAGCACCGAATTCCCTTCCTTTTCGACCCTCGCCAGGCTGTTTCTTCCGAAATTGTTATAAATCACGGCTTTAATGTAAACGTCGACCACCTGGGGAATTACTGTTGACTTGGAATATTCACTTTTGCAATGATCCGTGTTGCAAAGCCCCCCAGTATTTCACACGAAATTTTAACCTGATAATTTCAATTTTGCAATGGTCCTTGTTGCAAAGTCCCAGTACTTCACATGAAATTTTAACCTAAAATTTTCAGTTTTGCAATGTTCCGTGTTGCAAAGGGCCAGTACTTCACACGAAATCCCATATACTGAAATTCCTCCTAGGAATTCGTTTACATCATGGGAACCTGGTTATAAAACGGGAAGACACGAGGAATGTCATTCAGTATAAAACTTAGGAAAACTTTGGAAAATGTATCCAGTGTTGTAATGCCCTGTACTTCCAAAAAGTATCATCAGTGGTTCACGTAAATTTATGCACACTAAGATTCCTGCATTTTAGGAATTTGTGTTATATCATGAGAACATTTATAAAAGAGAAAAAATAAGGAATAGCACTAAAACTTAGGAAAAGCCTCCTTCCTTTCAAGAATTCGTGCGTACCGTGAGAGCCTAACTTAGTCATCAAAGAGAGATTACGAGGAATGCCACTAAACACTTTTGAAAACTCCGGGAAAAAAAATGTGAGCTCTCTCTCTCTCTCTCTCTCTCTCTCTTCTCTCTCTCGCATGACCCTCTACTTCATTTACTTCTTCTTTTTCTTCTTCTTCTTCTTCTTCCTGAGTTCATGTGGCGTTACTGGATACCCTCAGGATATGCTTCGACAAACTGCGGACACCTTCCGTTCCCCGCCATAAGGAATCTTCTTCTTCTTCTTCTTCTTCTTCGCCGTCGGAGTAAAGAAAGAGAAGCTCTCATTTCAAAGACCCGCCGCCTTTCCCATGCCCAGCCATCTATCTCTCTTTCGTTTACGAGTCGAACGGAAAGCGAGAATTGACTTGCAAGTACCGAAGCTTCGGTCTGCTTCCCGTCAAAAAAGTTACTTAACTAATTCAGATTTTTAATAGACCCTTTTAGTATGTATGTATGCGGGACATAAGTAAATGTATTTATTGGGTGTGTGTGTTCTTAGTATGAAAGCATTTGCCTTGGTGCAGTTTATTTTTTATTGATCCTGAATGACCTATTGGGTCCCAGTTCTTGGCCTAAGACTTGGCATTTTATCTAATTCTTCGGGCCAGCCCTAGGAAAGCTGAAAATCAGCTCAGTGGTCTGGTTAAACTACTTTTATAATGATAATTCCCGTCAGGAATATTTACTCTTTAACTTCAACGAGTTTGAAGTCAGCGCGATAATTTAACTTAAAAGTACCGATATTAATGTAGTCTCGATCAGAAATATTTACAATAACTTCAACGAGTTTGAAGTCAGCGCGATAATTGACTTCAAGTACCGATATTGATCTAGTTTCCGTCAGGGAATATTTGCAATAACTTCGACGAGTTTGAAGTCAGCGCGATAATTGACTTCAAGTACCTATATTGACCCAGTTTCCATCAGGAATATTTACAATAACTTCGACTGCAGTGAGATTGATAAATAATCTGTAAATCCACTGATGTTTTCATCAACGTGCAATATGAGTCTGTAATAGTCGTCATTTGTTTGAAATGACGTTCGTAACTACATTTGCCATTAAACGCGTGCCGATGACGTCCCAAATACGAGCACCTATCACGAAAGCCATTTGCAACCCCACTAAAAAGCGAATAGATAAAATAGAATAAATAAAAAAATTACATCCCTTGTAGTGATAACTTATTTATTGATTGATATCCAATTCGCGAAGGATGAAGAGGAGGACGTGAGAACCTGTAAAAAGCGAATAAGGTAAATAAAATCATTCCCTCGCAATGACAACTTATTTATTGATTCCTTATCTACGCAGGAGGAAGAGAGGGAGACGTGAGAACCTTATAAAAGTCGAATAAAGAAAATTAAGTAAATTCCTTCTGAACAACTTATATTCATAGATTGATTCCTCATCCACAGAGACGGAATAGGAAGAAAATAAATAAATTCCTTCTGATAACTTACATTCATAGATTGATTCCTCATCCACAGAGACGGAATAGGAAGAAAATAAATAAATTCCTTCTAACTTCTATTGATAGACTGATTCCTAAATCACAGAGAAGGATTAGGAGGAAAATAAGTAAATTCTCTCTGGCAACTTATGTTCATAGATTGATTCCTAATCCACAGAGGCGGAATGGGAGGAATGATTCCTAATTCACAGAGAATTAATACTAGGAAGAAGACGTGGGAACCTTCGGATTCTCGTGACTATGCTGATTTAATACAGGCGAAAAAAAAAATAAAAAAGATAAAGAGCGACTTTCAAATAATAAATAATGGAAAAGGAGAGAGAGAGAGAGAGAGAGAGAGAGAGAGAGAGAGAGAGAAACACCCATCGTCGTCATCATCACGGCCAACGTAGCCCCCTAATTACGGCCATCAGGGACACGTGACCTTCCCCCACCCCTCCCCCCCGGGTCGACCACCGGTCGCTCACTCAAATCAACCACCGCTCGCACTCATTATGATGCTCTCTCTCTCTCTCTCTCTCTCCTCTCTCTCTCTCTCTCTCTCTCTCTCTCTTTCCATCACGAGAGTGCGTGTCTGTGCACTGTGCTTTCCCGAGTTACAGAGAGAGAGAGAGAGAGAGAGAGAGAGACCTCTGGGAGTAGATAAAGGGAGAGACAGACAGAGCAATGAAGAGAGACAGAGAAAGAATGACACACAGACAGACAGGCAGACAAACAAATAAATTGGGAGAAAGATAGAGAGAAAAAAAAGGTAGAGAGAGAGAGAGAGAGAGAGAGAGAGAGAGAGAGAGCAGACCATAGCATGACTTCTGGCACTTCCAAGTCAGTCGTTCATTGTGGTGATGAGTTAGGGGTCGTTTTTCAGTACATTAGGTTTATCAATTGCTTGTGAAACGCATGCGAAGGGTATCATTTACTCGTACATTTTTGTTAATCAATTCTGCTAGTTTAAAATGGATGACATTAAGACCATTCGACGAGAAATTTAGTCATTACTGTACTTGCTCTTTCTGGGAGTTGATAATTCCTAGATTCCTCAGTTAATAATCCCTAAATTCCACCAGATTATCCCCAGGTTATCCATAGATTCCTCAGTTAATAATCCCTAAACTCCCCCAGATTATCCATAGATTCCTGTTAATAATGAATTCCCCAGATTATCCCTAGATTCTCCATTATATATTTGTTTATGTCTTTTTATCATTAAGCTTCGGAACTCCCTCCCTGCCTTGGTTGTCCCCAGGACCCACTGTGGGTCCTGGTTGTCCCAAAATCTTTAAAGTTTCGGTCCTCAAGGAAGGTGGAGGCAGACGGTCCTTAGAGAACTCGGAAATAAACGAATCTCCCCTTTTTGAGCCTTCGCTCATAATTGAGGTCCCCTGTGGACTTAAGTATTCAGAATGACCTGAAATTCTTCCTCCGTTGCTAATTCACACAGGTGACGTTTTTACCCTGAAATACTTCCGTCGCGATATTTTTTTTATATCTTTAACTCAGCTTCCCCCAATTACAAACATCCAGTGGCTTCACCTTTTGAAACGTCTATTGATAACACGTGCCATAACCACATGAAGTGTTAAGGCTCCTCTTTGGCCGTTGAGTTGGCTTCGCCACCTACGCCTCCCTGTAAAATATGTCGAAATATGTCGGCATATGCACAAGTAAGTCTTTCTCCTTCCTCAGCATCTGCTCCGTCTCTTGGCTTAATGACGAACAGATTTCTCTCCATTTCTCCATCTCTTCGTCTTTTGATTTATAAATTCCTCGGCTTTCTTCAATCTACCTTTATTCCCGGTACAGATCTTCTTCATCTCTGTATTTCGTTGTTGCCTGAAAATATTAATATCCGGGTTTTTTTAATTTTACCTTCATTATGGGTCATTCTGTTAGCTCATCTCCGAAATCTTATAAATAAAGATTAAACTGGTAACAATATCATTCCTTTGCCAACCCTTCACTCGTGTATAGTCAGTGGACATGATAGTAATCATCCACTCATATACTTATATGTATGAGCGAATACCACAGGAAAATGACAGGCAGTAGGTTAGTACCAAGCGCTTTCTCCTGTTTATTCAGGCATCGTCGGGGTACAAACAGTTAATGTATATATGCATATATATATATATATATATATATATATCTATATACTATATACATATATATATATATACATATATATATCCAATATACATATATATATATATATATATATATATATATAATATATGTATATATATATAGATATATATATATATATATATATATATATATATATATACATATATATATATAATATATATATATAGATATTATATATATATAGTATATGATTATATATATATGAAGTTATAAAATTCTTTCTTTTTATACATTTTTTTTCCTCCGCTTTCCTTGTTATTCTTCTATGTCCTTTTATCCAAGGATGATTATAAGAATAATCGGGTACAGAATAATCGGTTGGTCTGGGACATTTATGATTTTATCCTGTCTTTTCCATCATCCTTCGGTTATCAATTCACTTTATTCGTCAGTGAATAAAGTGATTACTAAACAGAAAATTAAATCTCCAGACGTTGACGATTAAATCCGGGTGTGTGTGTCATTAAATAAAGTAATTATCAATGAGAAAATCGCCCTGCATTGACGACTGATTCCCGGATTTCGTTCGTTCTAAATAATTATCAATAAGAAAATCGCTCTACGTCGACGACTAAATCCCGAATTCCGAAAATCGTCCTACATTGACGACTTAATCCAAAATTTCGATTATTTTCTCTCCCAAAGAACGTCGAGGTCACAAAGCAATTATCAACAGGAAAATCGCCCTGTATTGACGACTAAATCCCCAATTCCGAAAGTCGCCCTACTACATTGACGACTAAATCACGAATTTTGGTTCGTTTCCTGCCCCAAAAAAAGTTCGAGGCGGAAGCTTCCGGTCATTCTCCAGCATCTTTTTTTTTATATGCTTTTTTATTTTATTATTAGGAATCTGCTTTTTTAAGCAATTTTTTCAGGAATCTGCTTTTTTTTATCTATTTTTTTAGGAATCTGCTTTTTTATTCTATTTTTTAGGAATCTGCTTTTTTTAAATTATTTTTTAGGAATGTTTTTTTTAATCTATTTTATTTGGAATCTGCTGATTTTTTAATCTATTTTTGAGGAATTGTTTTTTTTTAGGAATCTACTTTTGTTTAATATATTTTTTAGGAATCTGCTTTTTTTTTATCTATTTTTGGGAATCTGCTTTTTTAAATCTATTTTTAGGAATCTGCTTATTTTAAATCTCTTCTTATTAATTGCTTTTTTTAGGGATCTACTTTTGTTTAATCTATATTTTTAGGAAACTGCTTTTTTTAGGAATCTGCTTTTTTTAATCTCTTTTTAGGAATTGCTTTTTTTAGGAATCTACTTTTGTTTAATCTCTTTTTTTAGGAATCTGCTTTTTTTATTTTTTTATTGCTCTTTTTAGAACACTGCTTTTTTTTAGGAATCTACCTTTTTTTTAGGAATCTACCTTTTTAAGGAATCTACATTTTTAGGAATCTGCTTTTTTTTATGAATCTACCGCTCCATACGGGGAAAAAAAGTATATTCGACGATTCATTAAAATTGTGCTGTTTTGGCTCCCCCAAATTCCATTAGCATAAATCGAGTGAGTGCGGTCTCCTCCTCCACTACTCATCGTGGTCCCTCGTAATACCACCACCACCGCCACCATCACCAGGCGTCACGAAATAACATCACCATTAGCGACACCATAGCATCATCACCATTAGAGTCATTATCGTCATCATCATCATCATCATGAACGTGACTCCCAGTTTTGTACGCCATCACTAATCTCCACCATCGCAATCGCCACCATCATTACTAGCAACACACCACTATCTCCACCATCACCAACACCAACACAGATCTTCACCATCATTGTGAGTGCCAACACGATCTTCACCATCATTTTGATTGAGGTGCCAACCACGAATCTTCCCATACATTGGTGAGCTCCCCAACACGATCTCTACCATCATTGTGAGTGCCAACACGATGTTCACCATCATTGTGAGCTCCCAACACGATCTTAACCATCATAGCGAGTACCAACACTATCTCCACCATCATTGCGAGTACCAACACGATCTTCACCATCATTGTGAGCTCCCAACACGATCTCCACCATCATTGTGAGTGCCAACACGATCTCCACCATCATTGTGAGCTCCCAACACGATCTCCACCATCATTGCGAGTACCAACACGATCTTCACCATCATTGCGAGTACCAACACGATCTTCACCATCATTGTGAGCTCCCAACACGATCTCCACCATCATTGCGAGTACAAACACTATCTTCACCATCATTACTAGTAACACCAACACCATCGTCGTCCAAGTATCGTCAGGTCCCCCCCCCAAAAAAAACTCTGGAAAATAAAGCAGGAAAAATGAACCTAATATGCAACAAATGTCAATTGACATACGCGAGAGAGAGAGAGAGAGAGAGGAGAGAGAGAGAGAGAGAGAGAGAGAGAGAAGGGGCCGTACACTTTCATTTCATGGCCACAAATGCATTAGCACTGTCTCTTGGTCCCTCTCCCCTTTTCGGGCAATTTGTCACCTACATCATAATCGAGAGTTGTCAGAAAAGTGTTCCCAGGCAGTTCGAGTTCTTTCTTTCTTCCTTCTACTTCTTCTTCTTCTTCTTGATGTGGTTTGTTGGGTCATATGCTGTATACCACACTCTCTGGCTTTTATTTATTATGCTTGTTTATTCATTAAATTTTTCTTGTTTCATCTCCTTTTTCGTGTTTTTTTATTTCTTTTCATAGGCAGTTCTTCTGTCTTCTTCTCTTTCTTCTTCTTCCTTGCTTTATTTCCTTTTCGGTTGTTTTTTCCATAGGCAGTTCCTCCTTTCTTTCTTCTTCTTCTTCTTCTTCTTCTTCTTCTTCTTCTTCTGTTTTCATAGGCAGTTCTTTCTTTCTTCTTCTTTTTCCTCTTCTCCTCTTTCATCGGCTGATTGGAAAGCAGTCCACCGAGAAAAAACGAGAAAATTAAAAAAAAAAAAAATAAAAAAAAAAAAAAAAAATACGAAGATGTCAGACGCCCCGCGATATAGCGTAGTGGTGGCGGAATCATGTTGCCTTATTACGACGGGAGGAGGGAGGAGGTTGGGGGTGGGGGGGGGGGGGGGGATTTGAAAAGGGATGGGGCATTCATTGAACCACCAAAATCCCATTACAAAAACGCAAATGCGTCCGCATTCAAGGGTGTCAAAATTAATTCCATCAAGTCTCTCCCCTTGGCGCTGTATGGTATAATATTCTCGGAGATCAGAGAAAGCGCTCGCCTGGCCTGGCCAAGGTTATGCAGTGGATACCTATAGACCGATGTTGTGTACCAACCATTTCGTCCATCTTCTTTTGCTTTCTGCTTCTGGTCACTTGCTTGCTTGCTTATTAATCCATGTGATACACCTTCAATGAACTCTCTCGCGCACACGACGAGAGATAGAGAGAGAGAGAGAGAGAGAGAGAGAGAGGTCAATAACGGGGAGAATATATGTCGCACGCGTTGGCAATTTCGATAAAGTGATGCGAGCGTTTTCGCCCTAGTCGCAGCGCCCGCCATATTGTTAGGACACGTGCCGTCCCCTCGTCCACTCACTCAGGCATCATCATCATGGCGAAATGGGGGGGGGAGGAGGGAGGGAGGAGGGAGGGAGGGAGGGAGAGGGTGTGCGAGTAGCTTGAGTGAGTGAGTGAGGGGGACGAGTAAGAGAAGATAGAGGGAGAGTGCCTCTGCTTACTACTTCCCTCACACTCCCGAGAGCAAACCTCAGCTCTGGCTTTGTGTTTTAGATTTCCTTTTTTTGGGCGGTGTGGGGGTTGTGGGGGGGGGGAGAAGAGGGGTGGGGAGCTGCTCTTTTCTTCGGTGCCCTCCGTGGCATCGGATGATCCGAGTCGATATTCAAAACAGGGTTTTGTGGGCTTTGAATGAATTGCGTGTGTGTGTATAAATTAAAGTTCCGTAATTGTTCGTTCTGTAAGTCTCGCAGTGGTTGATTTTCTTTCCGTGTCACTTTGCAAAAAAAAAAAAAAAAAAAAAAAAAAAATAAAAAAAAAAAAAAAAAAAAAAAAAAGCCCTAAGAGATAGGACATGGGGACAGACCCACTTGATGTACTGTGGTAAAATTGTGACAGGCGTTCTGTAATGAGATGATGACATTTTCAATAAAAAAAATTATAAATAGATAAATAAATGAAGTATTCCACGAAGACTTACTTGGATAGAATATCAGTAAAAACAAAAAATAAATAAATAAATAAATTATTCCACGAAGCTGTACTTTGATAAAATTTCAATAAAAACAAAAAAACATTAATAAATAAATGAATAGAAAACTAAATAAAGTATTCCACGAAGTCTTACTTTGATAGAATTATGGGTCGTTTCTCAGATGAATTTGAGGCATGCCCAAAGAATTATTGATGAGTTTTAAATCAACGACGATTTTGAAAATTTATTCATCATTGATTTAAAGCAGCTACGCCCTAAATTTTGCAAGTTTTTAAAAAGTTACAAATATTTAGATGATAAATGATTTTGGTAAATCTGGGCTTTCAAAACAGCTCTTCAACAGCTCGTCCTAAATTTTGCAAGCTTTTTTTTTTTCGAGTTACAAATATTTAGATGATAAATGATTTTGGTAAATCTTGACTGGACGCGTTTCGCCATATCCGCAGCTCGAAAGTATGAATACCAACAATTTGTAAAACTGTTTTCGATATTTATGTTTTGACAAACATATGCCAGTAGGCTTTGTGAACTGACAGACATTAATGTTGCATATCGTAGCAGGCTGTTAGATATGTAGTTCCAGCTTTCTTGTAGCTGTTAAAAAACTTAAATATTTGTGTTCAACCAACGCTTTCCGAATATCTTGAAATCGACCAACGATGAAAAACAGTATGAAATCGTATATAAAAAACATAAAATTGCTTAAAAAAAATTCTAATGAACTCCTCTTTAAATGTGAGGAAAATATTTGAATAAAATAAATTATTCCCAAACCAAATTGAAGCTTTCCATTTAACAGGTCTGGCTATAAAAAAATTTTTAAAAACTTTTTCATCCATAAATTCACAAAATTTATGATGAAATGAGAAGCAGCTGTTTTATGCTACGCACACACACACAGCCACACACACAACCACACAAATATCTCACGGAAACATAGAATGCTATTACTTTCCAACAGACAGGCAAACAGGAACACGCAGAGCGCAGCGAGAGAGAGAGAGAGAGAGAGAGAGAGAGAGAGAGAGAGAGAATAGAACACCGACACACAAACACACACACATATACAAAACCACAAAAATATCTCACGGAGACATGGAACATGGAATACTGTTACTTTTCACCAGACTGGCAAACACAGAGAGAGAGAGAGAGAGAGAGAGAGAGAGAGAGAGAGAGAGGAGGAGGAGGAGGAGGAGGAGGATGTCGGAGTAGAGCACTTAACTTGTTAGGGCAGACTTGATACAATTATTGTCAAAATAGGGCTGATAATGCTGGCTGAAAAGGGACGCCCGTAATACACTTACACTCCCTAACAACTACCTAATGGACAGACAAATTAAAGATGCAACAGTCAACCGGAAATTCTCTCCCCGGCTTGTTTTGGTTCGCATTTGGACTTTATTAGAAATCCTGAGAGAGAGAGAGAGAGAGAAATTGGCCATTTTCTGAATGCAGGGTAACCGTTATCATGTCCAGATGTCATTTCGCTGAAGATTAGAGGAGATAAAATTTGGAAGAGAGAGAGAGAGAGAGAGAGAGAGAGAGAGAGAGAGAGAGAGAGAGAGAGTATATTCCAGGATTTATTAGTATACGTCAGGATACAAATATAACATGTATATGTATGTGGGTGTGTGAGAGAGAGAGAGAGAGAGAGAGAGAGAGAGAGAGAGAGAGAGAGAGAGAGAGAAAATTCTCTCCTGTACGTTTTGGATCGCATTTGGAGTTGACGAGAAATCCTGAGAGAGAGAGAGAGAGAGAGAGAGAGAGAGAGAGAGAGAAGAGAGAGAGAATAATGAATCAGCTCTGCTCGAGAGCATTTTCTATATACTCCGCGCCACAGTTGAAAAGTTATTGAAGAATTAGCTCTCTCTCTCTCTCTCTCTCTCTCTCTCTCCTCTCTCTCTCTCTCTCTCCGCGTCCTTTCTAAATCAATGTCTTGGTTGCAGAGTCAACTTTAAATGACTTAGAAAATTGGATGGATTGGCTACAAGATTTATACTTGTGTTACAGTTACATTTTCATTAATCCTAAATGTATTTGCTATTATACGAATTAACCGTTTCTCATAACTTACAAAACATTTTCCTTATAGTTTCAATTATTTTTAATGCACTGTATAATATTCCGGCTATTATACGGACATTTGGTATGCGGATATTTTCTAATATCTGGATATTACCAATATACGAATTAATCATCTCAAATCTCTTGCAAACATTCTCTATATAGTTTCAATTATTTTCATGGTCACTACTAGTTCCGACTATTATACGGATATTTGGTATACGGATATAGGCTGTTGTCCGGATAGTGCCAGTATACGAATTAACCACGTCTAATCACCTGCAGACGTTCGCTACAGGGATTTATTAATTTGTCACATTCGCGATATTCGTTGATTCTGCTATTTTCCAAAGACGTACGAAAAAATTGTATATAGATATAGATATGTATATGTATATATATATATATATTATATATATATATATATTTATATAATTTAATATTATATATAATTTAATTTATATATACACACATATATATGAACAATGCCACTGAGATTATATAATGATACGGGGTAACATACGTAGCGCCATTAAAAGCAGAGTTTTTCCGATATATTTCTCGGTACAAATGTGTGAATGTTCATTAGTGTTCAACTTTGTACGATTTCAGATTTATGACGCAATCGTCAGTGTTATTTCCTTGCTTTTTTTTTCCTGATGTATTCCAACGGGTTATATTTACTGCGTATTTTTATATACTGCCTGGTTTTTTTTCTGGTTTCGCATACATGATGAATTTAAATTACCCTCCTGACGTCCACGGCTCTCTCTCTCTCTCTCTCTCTCTCTCTCTCTCTCTCTCTCTCTCTCTCCTCTCTTCTCTCCACTCTCATCCGTTTTTCTTTACTTCCATTCGTCTCAGTCTATACAGAATCTACGGACGACTTTCTCCCGAATTCATTCTCTCTCTCTCTCTCTCTCTCTCTCTCTCTCTCTCTCTCTCTCTCTCTCTCGTTTTTTCAAGGTTCGGGCATACGGACACATCTAAATCAAGTCTTATTCATAGAGGTCGCTTTTATTTCGACGTGAAGTTACTCTCTCTCTCTCTCTCTCTCTCTCTCTCATACCCGTTTTTCGTTGCCTTCTCTCCTGTCTTTTCCTTTCTTTCTCCTCCGGCGTAAAACTCTCTCTCTCTCTCTCTCTCTCTCTCTCTCTCTCTCTCTCTCTCCCAAGACATAATCGCTATAATGGAGTGAAGTATAGCAGACCACCCTACCGTAGCCTCGGCGACGAGATGTGAGATGGAGTAGTCGCTCTAAAAGAGAAGATTCACCTTTTTTATTTCTCTTTCTCTCCTTTTTCAATTCCTCTCTCCCTCTTCGAATATTTTCTTTATAAAGGCTTCTCCTTTATCGTGGCAGTATTGAACTTTGTTTTTTTCAGTGGCTCTCAGAGGCTGATGGTGGTGGTACGGTATTCTGTTTTTTAGATTTTTTTGTGAATTTTTTTCGTTTTCTTTTATGACGAATAATATGGAAAGCAAATAAGGTTTGATCTGATGTAAAACGTGTGCTTTAGGAGTTAGGTTTACATGATGATAGTAATAATAATAATAATAATAATAATAATAATAATAATAACAATATTCACTCCCTATTTAATCATCCACATTAACTCCCTATTTACCCATTCAAATTCACACATGATCTAGACGCCCACGCCCGCCCTTACGCATTCGTACGTAACTTCCCTTACTACTTCTTCCCTATCCGGTGGGCGGGCCTTATTTAGTCAAGGCGAAAACTTCCCTGCCCAACTTCTCAACTTCCACCTTCTGCAGTTAGCTCTTCCAACCACTCCCTCCCCCCAGCTCCCCCCGGGGGGGCCTTTGTATAGGTTGTGCGTTCTGCCTGTCAGGTCCTAAACAGCCTAAGTCTAGGCGGGTGGATTTTTGCCCTCTCTCGGCCGGAATATTAATGTTTACCATGGCTCGACTCGGTTGCATCTCTCCAGAGAGAGAGAGAGAGAGAGAGAGAGAGAGAGAGAGTGAGAGAGAGAGAGAGTTAGGATTTAAAACGTGAACATGGTTGTTTTTTCTTATAGACAAATAGTTTTTAATGGTTTAAAATCTTTTTCATTTCGAGTTGCTCTTTTACCTGTTAATGAATTAACACACACACACACACACACACACACACACAGATAGAGAGAGAGAGAGAGAGAGAGAGAGAGAGAGAGAGAGAGAGAGAGAGAGAGATAGAGGAATACAAAAATATGAACAGGGTATTTTGTTTTTAACAGACGAGATTTTTTGTTTTTCATGAAAGACAAATATTAGTTATAAAAAAAAAAAAATTTTAAACTTGAGGATCTACTGCGAATGGAAACAAAAGAGAAAGATTGAGAGGAGAGGAGAGGAGAGTGATCTCTAGATGAGAGAGAGAGAGAGATATAGAGAGAGAAGTGTGAGAAGAAAAAGTTAGAATACAAAACATAAACAGGGTAGCTTTTCATTGTTGATCAACAATTTTAAAATCTTTTTTTATCTCGTGGGACATTTCACCCATTATGAACGAAGCCACGTTTAAGGTTTATGCCAACACTAAGAAGCCTCTGTGTCATCGCAAATACTTCGTTGAAAAGAGAAAGAAGGGATTGTGTTTCTCTCAACTTAATAATACGTTGATAGAGAGAGAATCTTCATTTGGAAAGAAAGTATATACTTTCTTCCATCTCATTTGAGGGGGAGAGTTCTTAATCTGCCAGACTCTCTTAGAATCAAAACGACAGTCGTCTTGTATCCTTGCTGGAAGTACGTCTCTTCCCGCGTATATATATATATTATATATATATATATATATATATATATATATATATATATATATATATACATATACATATACGAGAAGACTCATTTCCAGCAAGAGTTTGGCAGAGGAAGAACTTTTCCCCTCAAATGAGAATGGAAAGAAAGTATAGTGTATACTTTCTTTCAAAAATGAAAGATTCTCTCTCTCTCTCTCTCTCTCTCTCTCTCTTATCTCTCTCTCTCTCTCTTCTCAAAATACTATATATATATATATATATATATATATATATATATATATATATATATATATACATATATGATATATATCTTTCCAGCCTGGAAAATTCCAGACTCCGAAAGTGGATGAAGTCAAGGCAGCGTGACTCCCATCAGAGAGTATTTCCCGCCACCGCTTCCGCAGCCCCCGCCAGCGAGAGCCTCGCAGTCGTCCTATAGCCAGGCGTCCGCTATGAAAGCGCCAATAAAATTCCCCCAATAAAACTCGCTCGTCCTATTTCACAAATCATATAGTTCTCATTCAGGGATTGCGGAGCCGTCAGCTGGAACGCGAAGTTTACACACATTGCGAAACTTTACTTCATTGCGCGCCAAAGTTATTTTCGCGCGGGTGAGATTATTATTATTATTATTATTATTATGATTATTTGTCGAAGGCAGACGGATGGGATGGCAACACGGGGAGAGAGAGAGAGAGAGAGAGAGATTTGAAAAGGAGAAGAAGAAGAATTATTGGAGGAACCGACTTCAATGTCGAAGTCCTCTTTCTAGATAGACGGATGGAATTTCAACACGAAGAGAGATTTGAAGAAGAAGAAGAAGAAGGAGGAGAAGAGGAAGAAGAATTCCTAAAAACAAAAAGCAAAAAAAAAACTAAATGCAGTAATTGAATGAAACAAGATGGCGGCACTGACTGCCCAAATTGACATCGCTTATCGTCAAGTTGATCTTGTTGCAAATCATGTTGCGAAGGAATGATCTTGCAAATACAGTCTTAAGCTACAATTACTGGCAATTCTCACTGGAAATTCTTCATTGGGGGCAAATGACCTCCATACATCTGTCGTCAGTTGGCAGCCCAGATCGTGAGCTGGAATTTCCTTTGTGTGACCTGACCTTACCCAGGATTCCACTCGCCTCGACCTCGACCTCGACACCTGCCAACTTATTCATCTATGACCTCGCTTATTTATCATTTTCATTATCATTATCGTCGTCTTCCAACTCTGTTTATCCTTTTCTCACATATTTCTCCTTCCTACTGTTCTTCTATGACCCTAAATGTTTATCATCATCGTCCACTTCTGTTTATCCTGTTTATCCTCTTCCTCCTTCCAAAAACTATTCGTCTTTTTTTAAACCTTATTTGTTTACCTTTTTTATACTTTTTTTTCCCGCTTTCCCCTTCCTTAACTGTTTTCTTAGACCTTTATCTGTTTATCATCATGATCATCGTCCACTTCTGTTTACCCTGTTTTCCCTTTTTTCCCTCTTCCTCCTTCCAACTATTCGTCTATAACCTTATCTGTTTATCATCATTATCATCGTCCACTTCTGCTTTTTTCCCTCCTTCTTCTTTCCGTTTCCCTCCTTCTTCGAAGACCACCAACCCCTCACCCTCCTCCTTCCCCCCAACACACAAACACACACAAACCCAAAACCATCACCCACACCCCCCCCCCCCCCCCCCCGCCCGCCCCGCCCGCCCAGCTACGCCCCCCACTCCCCGCGCCCCTCAAACTTTGGAAAATGGGCAAGTTTCTCACAATTTCCAACACGTCCTGGGCGTCGGCTTCGCTCTGGCAAGCATGAAACACCAGAAGGAAGCCATTTTTACCCATAACCCTGTGGTTTTGCCTCGCACTGCGCCATCGGGATCATCTCTTGCTTCGTGGAGAGAGAGAGAGAGAGAGAGAGAGAGAGAGAGAAAAAGACAAGACAGAAAAGGGGGGGAAAATGGGGGGGAAGTGTGTGATGGAGTGGTAGACAGCCAGCAGAGAGTTGTGGGAGGGGGAGAGAAGATGTAGGGGGTGGGTGAGTTGGAGGAGGAAGGGAATGAAAACCAACATTTGGTCTTCGTCTATGTCGGTGTGTTTTTTTTTTCCCGTTTTACCTTTTTATTGCGGAGTTCGGTGCGTGGAAAGAGCAAGATATAAAAACGGTGAGAAATGAAAAGGGAATAAGGAAGAACAAGAGTCGGCAGAAGTGAAAATTATGTCTCGTTGTATCTTCAACTATTTCGATCTCAAATATAAATCATGACATCAGGAAGTTATTATTTATTATAATAACACGTTTGCTGTTTATCGTAAGAGTGTTGGTTGAAATAATACGAGTAGTAGTTGTATTTACTAGCAGTAGTTGTAATAATAATAATAATAATAATAATAAGAAGAAGAAGAAGAAGAAGAAGCAGAAGAAGAAGAAGAAGAAGAAGAAGAAGAAGAAAGAAGAAGAAGAAGAAGAAAACTAAGAAGAAGAAGACATGACAAGCAAAAAACAAAAAACAAAAAAAAAACAAAAAACAAGAAAAAAACAGCGAAGACCATTAGAAAAGGAATAATCTCGGGGCCTTCTCTAGGGAGAAAAGGCCAGCCGAGTAAGTCCCAAAGTAAGGACAACACCAAAAGGCGTTAAACCAAGGCCACAGAACCCCCACCCCTCCCCCATAACCCCACACACTGATTGTGTGTGTGTGTGTGTGTGTGTCCGTACTTCGACGGGACCTCCAAACTCAAAAATGTGTCGCAAACTTTAATTAGCCTAGACGTTCGATTCCGTGACGGGGCGGACGCGATTCCTCCAGATTGTGCCCCTCGGTGGGGGCGAAGGCGAAGTCGCGGCCGGTGTTGGAGGATCCGGACGCAGAGGATGTTTCGTTTTATAATTCGTTCGCGCTGCCGTTCCGCCCCGGGAACACATTATTCTGAAGGGAGAACGCAACGAAAAAGATTTACCCAAAATGTCAGACTAATAAAATTAATGGCATGCTTCTTACTCCTTGTTGTTTCATATCGCTTGTTGTCTTGGCGCTGGATTTTTGTTGTTGCTTCTGCTGCTGCGACGGCAGGCAGGTCTTTTCTCTCTCTCTCTCTCTCTCTCTCTCTCTCTCTCTCTCTCTCTCTCTCTCTCTACGTGAAAGTGCGTCTGTGCACATGTATCTGATTTTTTGTGTTCGACCGGTTTGTATTAAGTAAAGCAAGACTTCCACCAAAGACACAAGTTTATCTCTCTCTCTCTCTCTCTCTCTCTCTCTCTCTCTCTCTCTCTCTCTGTACGACTGGTATCCGTTTAAGCAAAGACCTCCTCAAACAGTCATGTATAAACACAACCTTGCTGTTGGACTTGGACATTCAGATATTCCCGAGCTATTTTTAATTCATTCATTCCAACTTGAAAAATAGTTTGAAGTGAACTCAAACTTTATCCCAAAACACCGACCCCGTCTTTGCAGCTGATCGTGATTTTGATAACCTTCAGAAACCGTCTAATCGTTTTAATGTTTCATTTGTAGCTCAGTTTTTAAATTGGTTGTTATTCTGTCATCCATATATTAATTCAATGTTTTCCTTTCAAACTTATTACTTCACTAAATTGATTCATACAAAAGAATCTCTCGAGGTAATAAATGTGAGTTTATATTTCCTCGTTTCAAAATAGCAGTAGGGTTTGCCCCGCTTCTTTTCCTCTGTACTTCCTATTCTGGCAAATGCTCGTCCTCTTACAATCAGCCCCAACCTCAATGAAGTCTTGAAAGACATTTTTGATTACTTGTCAAAGTACATTTCAGTTCTCTCGCGAATTTTTCCTTTTGTAATTGACGTCTGATTTAATTGATATTCTTCCTGATTTCCAGATCGGCGACCAAGTTATTTTGACAGATAACTATGGAATTAGTAGTCGTGTTTAATAAAGTTATTTTGACAAGTCAGCGAATTCGCTAGAACTGCAGTCTTCTTTTTAATAGAGGAATTAAAAAATTGGTTATAAGTACAATTTTTGTATAAGGAATGAATCGTGTTACTTATTCATGTATAAAAAATTAATTATAGATTTGTACCATTCATTTCAAATACAAGAATGAATTTTCTCATTCAGTCTTAACGCGGGAATTGATTTATTCACTTTTAACACATGAAAATTAATTGCATCGCATTCATATCGCCTCCCCTCGATAACCAGAAAAACACACTCACGAGCGGCTTGTTTTTGTTGCATCGTCCGGCCGTATACACCAGCGAATGCAAATTCATCAGCGCTGAATCAGGACACTATTCAAATTACAGTCGGCGACATAAGTTGGACATAATGGTGAACGCTCCCTTGGGACCCCGAGCAGCTTTTGGCAACTGGAGGAGGAGATCGGAGGAGGAGGAGGAGGAGGAGGAGATATAGACCGGGCGCCCTCCCGAGTCTCAGAGTGGCATATGTTCCAGGCGAGGGTTCCAGCCAGGCCGGGCGCGCAGCAATCCAGTCCGGTACTTCCAGACCTGCTGGAAAGTGGTTGACGTTGCTGGAAAGTGGTTGACGAAGGAAGAGAAACTTCGAGGGGAAATAGAATGGAGTTGGGGGCACAGGAAAGATTGTTAGGATAAAAATGGGGGGGACGATGGATCGGGGAAGTCAGGTTTCGACCTTCGAGGGTAAACAGAACGGGCTGTAAGAAAGGCGCGAAAGGAATTCAGAAAAAGGGCGAGGTCCCTCCTCTTAGCCTAACTACCTCCTCCCCCTCCTCATCCTCCTCCTCCTCCTCCTCCTAAAAGTTTTCACCCCGTTATGTTCCTTTTGTCCGCCAGATATTCACCATGAAGTTATCAAAACTGTTGACTTCATCAGGTCAAATATTTCCCTTTGAGAAGCACTCGACTATGCTCAAATATGGCCATTCTATCGGATTAACGAACGCAGTTGCCGACTAAGCTTTTACGCGCGGTATATCCCCCACATTCTCTCTCTCTCTCTCTCTCTCTCTCTCTCTCTCTCTCTCTCTCTCTCTCTCTCTCTCTCTGGAAAATCTCCTTTTTAAATCTTTTCGTAAATCGCTGATAAATACTGATAACTCTCACGTCAGAAAACGAATATAAGAATGAAAATGGAATGACTATAGACATGACATCCTTTAGGATGGGATTTAGCAAGACTTGAATGATGCCACTCGAAGGTCAGTGGTTTTCGACAAAAGACGATCGCGCGCTGGAGTGAGTGAGTCGTTTCCAGTTAAAAGGACTTGGGAGGGTTATGGGCCAAGTCCCACCTTTTAAGTGACGCTTTGTCAAGTCGGCTGGAGAGGTTTATATTTGCTTTGCCTAAGTATTAACGTATATATGATTGGGTCTTGGGATATCTTGGTGATGTATTATATATACATATATATATATAATATATATATATATAGATATATCTATATATATATATATATATATATAGGTATATATATAAATATATATTATTTGCAATATTATATTCATACATGCCTACATGCAAGTGGTTTTTTATGCTTTTGTTAATAATGTTTGGAGTTCATATCTCAGCTTTCCAAAAATAATAAATGAATAAATAAATAAAAACTGCAATCTAAGTTACCCTTGCGAAAAAGGAGATGCATTTCCTTTTGTGGTCAAGATATATGAGTGCTTTCTCTCTCTAGTACTTTCCCTGTCATTTGAAGAAATGAATCTCTCTCTCTCTCTCTCTCTCTCTCTCTCTCTCTCTCTCTCTCTCTCTCATATTCATCTCCCGATGTCCACCTTGCTCAGGACGTCAACTTGTCTTCCGCTTTCCAGGAGGCAGCTATTGCGCATTTGTGTGCACAGTCCGACCTTCGTATGGAGGATAATTACAGGAATTAATAACGCATTCCTTAGGCGAGAGCATGGTAATGCCGAGCGGGACCTTTGGTGAACCCATCCCATCCCCCCCCCCCCCCCCCCCCCCCCCCCCCCCCCCCCCACCCCCCCCCCCCCCCCCCCCCATCCCCCCCTCACTAGAACGCACAGTCCAAACCCAGGGCCAAGTATAGCTCTATAGCGCGTTCTCGCACTAGGCTTATACCCGCCTTGCCTCCGCCCGCAAAACCGACCTTTAGCGGGCGCCGTTCGGCGTGGCGCCCTTGACCCGAACCCTCCCTCGGCCGAGCCGCCTTTGAAGAGGCTGCTTGCTATGCTGTCGCGGGTCCCGCCGTGTTTTAGGGCCTGAATAAGAAGAGGGGCCGAGACTCAGGTTAGGCGGCAATGAAGTTGCCCTATGTAAAACCACCACCACCACCGAGAGAGTTGCAAGGAGTTACAAGGATTAGGATGTCTCAAAGACTTGTGTTAGTCCATCCTAAGAGGAGGCATCGGGTGCTCGCTTATCTGTAGGAGCAGGTTTTACTGTGCATTCACAGTGTCCCTCTAATGATTTTGTTTCTTTTCAACTCTTCTACCATGTTGCTGTTTACAACTTCTGGTGGCAGTTTATTTCACGTCGCTGGTTGTTGTTATAGTAAAGCTGGCTTTGATGCCACAGCACGGGCTCTTGTTCGCAGAGGAGCTCTTGAGCGTCGTTTGATATTTACAGTGAAAATGGTCGTGGATGAATGAGAATGAAAATCTGAAAAGTGGAAATATTGGTCGTAGGTCTTCGCTCATTTTATTTAATCTTTGTTTTCGGTTAAATTGAATCTATGCATAGCCGTTATTAATTATACTGCATCTAGAAAATTATCTAATCTATCTATCTATCTAACTAATTAGCTGGCTCCTATTGTTCTTCCAACGGCCCTGTAAAAATTAGAAAATTCAAGGCTTTTGAACTCTCTCTTCTCTCTTCTCTCTCTCTCCCTTCTCTCTCTCCATCTCTCTCTCTCTCTCTCTATCTCTCTCTCTCTCTCTCTCTCTCTCTCTCTCTCTCTCTCTCTCTCTCTTGTAGGTATGCATTAAATGTAAATTATTTCCTCCTTGTGAAAAGTTAAATTTTGTAAATAGTTCTCTCTCTCTCTTCTCTCTCTCGCTCTCTCTCTCTCCTTCTCTCTCTCCTCTCTCTATCTCTCTCCTCTCTCTCTCTCTCCTCTCTGTAGGTATGCATTAAATTGTAATTATTCTACTCCTGAAAAAGTAAATTTGTAAAGTTCTTCTCTCTCTCTCTCTCTCTCTCTTCTCTATCACCTCTCTCACCTCTCTCTTCTCTCTGTAATCTCATCTCTCCAAGTTTTCGTCTCCGCTGGAAACCGCAGTGGAAAACTAATCCTGCTAATCCATATTAACTCGACGAGGCGAAATCTCAGCCGTTCCAAATGATAATCTTTATTATCCTCTGCCACAACAGTCTTCCTGTAGAGCGTTTTCGTTTTCCTTGTTATGGTTCCTCTTGGGTTTAAGTCTATAGGTTTATTTAAACCAAAGCTCTCGGCGGAAGCTATCAGCTGTCGGTGATGACAGGCAGAAGCTGGACGCTGATTGTCACAAACCAGCAGATCCTTGTCTTTTAATGCTTTTAATGTAGGAAGGTTTATTATTATTATTATTATTATTATTATTATTATTATTATTATTATTATTATTATTATTATTATTATTATTATTCAGAAGATGAGCCCTATTCATATGGAGCAAGGCCGATAAGGGACCATTGACTTGAAGTTAAAGTTTCCAAAGAATATGGTCTGTTATTATTATTATTATTATTATTTATTATCTATTATTATTATTATTATTATTATTATTATTATTATTATTATTATTATTATTATTATTATTATTATTATTATTATTATTATTATTCAGTCGCTGCGCTTATTGCAGCGAAGATTCCTGAATGACTATAAGTATGCACGCATTTTTCAGTGGATTGTTTAAATTCATATGTACTTAAAAAAAACAAAATACTTTAATATTATGGACTTTTGCGCATACAGTACGCCAACCTTGTTGCAAGAAAAAAAATAGATGAAAAAATTCCACGCTCATACATGAAGTGATTACGGACCGAAAACCTCATTGAATTAAGGAGAGAAAAGAGTTTAGAATGAAAAAAAAAAAAAAAAAAAAAAAAAAAGAAAAAAACTTACCCTCACGAAAAAGATTCTTAGCGAGGAAAAACTTTTACGAGGTTTCGTCTCTTGTGTTGGAAACAACCATAAAATGTCCGATGAGCAGATCGCCTCCTTAACCAGGATCTGATAAATATAGGTTAGGATCCCCTCTACCCGCCCCCAACCCCCCGGGGTCCTTGTCCTTGATGTCTGATAAATCCCGTGGGTACACGCGTCCTATACGGAGTCCTGTCAATAGGGGCTCGCTCCTTCGGTGCAAAGCCCGGTACTGCAGGATTTTATAAGGAGAAAGGCCGTTCCCTTCAGCCATAACGTATAAGGATCTGACAGTGGAGATCTGTTCGCCATACGGTAATACTTTATTTAATTTTTTTATTATTATTTATTATTATTATTATTATTGTTATTATCTTATTATTATTATTATTATTATTATTATTATTATTATTATCGCTTTAGTAAATTATTTCTTATTACAGCGTCGTTATTACTTATTTGTTTACTATTTCCTATAATAGCTTTAGTAATTATTCTGATTATAGCCTCGTAATTACTTTATTTTTTAGTTTTATTATAGCTTCGGTAATAACTTTATTTTTCTTATTATAGCTTTAGTAATTATTCTTATTATAGCTTCGTAATTACTTTAATTTTTATTTTTATTATAGCTTCGGTAATTACTTTACATTTATTCATTTCTAAAAATAGTTTCGTTATTATTTTTATTATAGCCTCGGTAATTACGTTATTTTTTTATTTCATGATAGCTTCGGTAATTGATTATTTTTTTCAATTTTATCATAGCTTCGGTAATTACTATTATGAATGAACATGCTGCATTTGCCATCATCTGCTATGTTCATAGATGACTACCCATATTATTATTAGCATTAGTATCATCATTACTACTGTTATTATTGAACTTTATCTGTCTATTTATATATATATATATATATATATATATATATATATATATATATATATATATATATATATAATGAATTTAGATCATAATACAGTTGTAGTTATCCATTTTGATTGTATTATGACATGCACTTTGTCCCGAAGCGAAGTTCGAGGCGATGATAATGATAATATTCGCAGAGGTCATGTTACTATAGTTATTATTATCATTATATTATTATAATAATAAATAATATTTTATTATTATTATTATTATATATTATTATTATTATTATTTACGCGAAATAACTTGTTTTTCTTTCATTCTGTCAAGACTTACAGAGAAATGTTAAATAATTTGAAACCTTTTATTATTATTATTATGATTATTATATTATTATTCTTATTATTATTATTATTATTATTTACGCAAAATAGCTTGTTTTAACTCCACCTTTAAAGAGTTACAGAAAATGTAATGAAAATGCGTATGAGTGCAAGAATGGTATATTTTTTTCAATTTTATGAAAGCTTTTCATTCAAACTGGCAATGTTAGACCGTCAACAATATTCGCATGTGATAACATCCACGTTTAACCCACATTAAAAAAAAATGTTAACACCAACTCAAGATGGTGTCTTCGTGAAGCGTCTTCCGAATTCAGTAAAATGTAATGATAAATAAAAAAAAGAATACAAAATAAAAAAAAAACCCTGAGACGAATTCATTGAAATATATACATATAATGTCAAAACCAAAAAATTCTGAGGCACTACACGTCTGTCCCCGGGGACAGGAGTTACGCAGCGGATCAATGTGCGTATGATGATGACTATGATAATGAAAGTAAATGATGATGACTATAATGAGAAATAATGTCAAAATAAAAAAATTCTGAAACATCACACGTCTGTTCCCGGGAACAGGATTTACGCAGCATATCAGTGTGCGTAAGATGATGACTATAATAATGATAATAAAGGATGACGATTATAATGACAAAGTGAACGATTACAATGAAAATGATCAAAATGATGACATTCGCCCAAGATTGATTCTTCATCGCTGCCGGAATATATTTATATATATCTGACGCGCCTGCTGCTCAATGGATCAAAATTTGGAAGGGCCAACGAGAGAGAGAGAGAGAGAGAGAGAGAGAATCCGGGAACAACACACGCTGATGTTAATGACAATAAAGATTTCATTATCATAGCTCTCTACTACAGCAGGTGGCAAGCAGGTGGGCACTGCTAACTCAAAACACGTAAGTCGCTAAGCGGGAGAATGCTTAAGTGATTGTGCAAGGAGTTGGGAAGGGGGGAGGGGGGGAGGGGGAGGGGGGCTCTCTTGATGATGACAGGGCTGAATTGAAATGGCCGGAAAAATAATAAATATATATATTAAACACAGTATGCGAACCACAGGTCTGATTATAATCACTCGGTTGTGTTCGGGACTTATTTTATAGATAATAGACGATTTTTGGTATCTTTTTCCGGTTTTTCGTTCAGGAACAACCGGTGTTGTTGAGTGACAATTTAGAATATTAATTTTTTCGTCGATTTTCGTTTCTGGCGTCGTAAACAATCGATTTTTCTTCGTGAAATGCGACAATTTTTCCCGACAGCAGTTTTCCTCGGACGATCGTCTGTTGTTTTTCACCGTAATGATTCAGTCTCCCAACACGAACGAGGTCATTCGGGGTCAAAGCGAAACAGAAAAAATCCTGATGAAACAACAACAGCTGCTGCAGCTGCTGTTGAGGGAGGCAGAACAGCACCAGGGGAAAGGAGAAGCAGCTACAGCAGCAGCAGCAGCAGCAGCAGCTAGAATCGGGGGCGGGGTGCCACTCGTCCATAGTGCCGCTGGCCCGCCCGCGTGGTGCCATATCCGACGCCGGTTGCCATGGCGACGGGATGGTGGGCTCGCCAGGCGCGACACTTGATTCCCGCCCCGGGCGGTCACGTGGCATGACGTCAGGCGTCAGGAGCCAATGGAGGCCGAGGCCGGGGGGCGGCGGGCGCGGGGGGGCGGGGCCCCGGGAGCGAGGGCGGCGGTGATTGGCCGGGAGGGGCGCTCGCCAGCCACACTCAATTATCGCGGGTGAATCGCCCCGCACCGACTGCGAACCGTGATTTAGCGGGAAAGATATTCAAATAAGGACGACACAGTCGGTCAAGCTTGACTAGTGCTAACATCGCAGGGCAGCAGCAGGCAGTAGTGGCGCGCTGTGTGTGATTGTGTGTGTTTGTGTGCTTCTCGGGGGGCGCGGGCATCTAGCGTGACCCACCGACCGACCGACCGACCGATCGTCGGTGCCCAAAAGTGTGACGAGACTCCATGTCATTTCGAGTGTCGAATTGTATGTAGTAGTTGTAGTCGCTGGTACCAGTAGTAGTGGTGGTAGACTGCTGCCCACTTCGACGCCCCCTACGAATACCAATACCCCACCGCCGCGTTCTCGTCGTTGCCCCCGTCGATGTGGCACGACCACGCTGCTGATTCTGATTCTGATTCCTCTGCTGCAGCTGCTGATGTGCCCGAGTTTCCCTCGGCCTTCGTATACCCACCGCAAGGGATACCCCGCTAGGATTTTATAGATCCTACGGCCGACCGGTCCTTTTTTTTTTTTTTTTTTTTTTTTCAAAGTGCGGATTTTCCTCCTGACGAAGGGTATTCCCCCGGAAGAAGTAGTCGCGTGTAGGGCGCTCGACGATAATCCCAACACAATCCTACGACCGGCCGATCGGCGCCCTCCTCCAGCAGTGCCCAAAGTGCCCCTACTACGTCAGTGCCCTCCGCCTCCACCAACCTGCCGGAGTGGAGTCGCGCGGGGGAACAACGCCGTCGCCGCTCGGAGCGTCGTCAGCAGCAGCAGCATCAGCCGCGCCTCCTCCTGCTCCTCCTCCTACTGCGGTAGCAGCGGCGCTGTTCTTGTCGGCCGTAGTTCAGCCGCCGCCCCTGGCCGCCAACACCACCGGCAAGCTGGATCACTCAAATTTTGGATTATTCGGGTTACGGCACCCTTCCGCCGCCATGGACCTGACGACGGCCTACCGCTACAACCAGAACATGATGGAGTATTATACTTGTAAGAGTAAGTCTTGTTGCGTGGGGAGTGAGGGGCAGACCCACCCGCTTTTTTCAGTCTCGTCCGGTTGTCAGGTTTCGTCTGATAAAAATTCAAAAAATATATATATTTTTAGAATTCAAATTAAGTCGGATTTTAGCTGAATTTAGCAGGAAAAAAGCGACAGGTTTCTGATATAAAATATTTCATATTCAATTTAAGTCAGATTTTGACCGTTTTTAACCGAAAAAGTGACAAATTCCATTTATAATTCAAAGGAAATAAGTTATATTTGAATTTCAATCTCCCCGGGGCGTCAGATTTCGGCTGGGAAAGAAAAACTTTATTTATAATTCAAACTAAATAAGTTACATTAGAATTTCATTCTCCTCGGAAATCAGATTTTAGCTGATTTCGTCTGAAAAAAAATCGGCCGATTTCTATTACATTTCAAAGGAAATAAGTCACTTTTCATTTCCGCTCTCCCAAGGTCAGATTTTAGCTGGGAAAAAATTGACAGATTTGTTTTACAATTCAAAGGGAGTAATTCATATTTAATTTCACCTCTCCCAAGGTCAGATTTTAGCCGATTTTAACGGGAAAAAGACGAGAGATTTCATTTATAATCAAAGGAAATAAGTTATGTTAAATGTTTGCACTCCCAAGGTCAGATTTCAATTGAAAAGAGTGACAGATTTTGTTGCTAATTTTAATTCGAAGGAAGTCAGATTTTGCTGAAAAAAAGGGTACAGATTTCTTTTACATTGCAAATGAAATAGGCCATTTTTAATTTCCGCTCCGCCAAGGTCGGATTTTAGCATGATTTTAACTAAAAAAAAAACTTACGAATTTCTGTTATATTTCAAACGAAATAAGTCGTATCTAATTTCCGCTCCCCCAGTGTCAGATATCGGTTGAAAAAGAAGGCAGATTTCTTTTAATAATTGAAAGGGAATAATTTATTTTTAATTAACTCTCTCTCCAAACATCACTTCACATTCACTAGAGAGGAATTCATTGTTACTCACAAAATCTGAAAAATTAATTGCAATAATTATTTACGTCTTTAAGCAGACGAACATCAATTATCTACTTTGCATCCCATTTAACACGAAAAATAAATAATTAAGTTAAATGAGCCAGTAACAGTGAATTCCCTTATAAGCTGGTCTGCTCCTCACTACCAAAATAGAATTAAGAAATCATTTGAAAAGGGTATTTCTTTCAACTCTGTTGAAACGACGCGTATTTATGAATTAAAATTCAAATTATCTCTCTCTCTCTCTCTCTCTCTCTCTCTCTCTCTCTCTCTCTCTCTCTCTCTCTCTCGATATTTCTATATATTTTGCAACTACCGCACTTCTTATTCGTTACGAGTATTGAAAAAAGAATTCAGACCAAACCAGTTATTCAAGGATGTCAATATAGGTGGCTTTTGAACGAATGACTTGAATTCTAATATTTGTTTAAGTAGAATAATTAGTAATATGCATCAAATAAACATGTACCTCTCGCTATTGCTACAAATCTAGATGGAGATTACGGAATATTATGCAGTATTAACTTCTTTTATACTTAATTCACAGTGACATGGCTTCCTGCGTCATGTTCTATGTAATTATATATATATATATTATATATATATATATATATATATATAATATATATATTATATATTTATTTTTTATTTATTTATTTATAGGAAATCAGTAACATTCTATCGAAGAAGTTTTAGACCTACAGAATCAAACATTATATTTCATTATTCATCTTGTGCGCTACTGAACATCTCCAGATATCTTGGTATACTATATTTAAGCATATTATTGTTTTCAGTATTTATTAACATTCTTTATTCATTGACTCATTCATTTTATTTCACAATGAATAAACCGATTTCTTCTCATGTGACCTAAACCTGCTGGGGACTTCTTACATTATCAAATTTTGTTATAATTAGCATAAAATTAAATTTCATTAATATCATTCGAATTTTAACTTCTTGAGAATAACACTTGAGTATCCTTATATCTCTGATTAGTTGAGCACCTTTCATATTCAAGAAGAATTTAAGTTGTTGCTTCCAAATACTTTTAAATTCTTGCTTCAAAATGCCTTCAAATTCTTGCTTCAAAATGCCTTTAAATTCTTGCTTCAAAATGCCTTTAAATTCTTGCTTCAAAATGCCTTCAAATTCCTGTTTCCAAATGCCTTTAAATTCTTGCTGCTAAATACCCATAAATTCTTGCTTCCAATTACCCATAAATATTTGCTTCCAAATACCTTTAAATTCTTGCTTCCTAATACCTTAAAATTCAAGCCTCCAAATACCTTAAAATTTTTGCTTCCTAATACCTTAAAATTCTAGCCTCCAAATACCTTAAAATTCTAGCCTCCAAATACCTTTAAATTCTTGCTTCCAAATACCTTTAAATTCTTTTACAAACAAATAATGATTATTTTGTGAAAAAGGTATTTACACCTTTAGAAAGAATTGAGGCTTTTGTACATTGTACATTGTGAAGAATTATTTTTTCAAACCACGGTTGTTAATTTTGATTATTGATCGATTTAATTTTGTAAGAGATGTCTTTCAGAGGAGGTATTTCAGAATTCTCTCTGGGGGGCTCTACTCTCTCTCTCTCTCTCTCTCTCTCTCTCTCTCCTTAAATATAGTATCTTAATCCTCACGAGACCGTTCCCCTATTTAGTTATCGTGGGATCAGTAATTCTCTTGATGTTAAATTCAGTAATAGTCTCCTTCCCTTTACTATTAATCTGTGAAATGCTTCTCTCTCTCTCTCTCTCTCTCTCTCTCTCTCTCTCTCTCTCTCTCTCTCTCTCTCATTAAGTATAGTCATGTGATCTCGTCTTATTGGCCTTCTAGTACGAAGGTAAATGTTCATAGACACGAACAGTATAAATGTGTATATATATATATATACATAATATATAATATATATATATATATTATATATGACATGTATATGAATATCAATTATAATTCCCATTGGGTGTAAGTTATTCCCAAAGTAGAGTGGATTCGGTAGTTTAAATTATTATAATTGTGGGGTAATATTCATGGATATAAGAGAAGACTCACGCGTGTTTGTAACAAAAATTCATAATATATATTATATACTTAATATGTATATATATATATATATATATATGTGTGCTGTGTGTGTGTGTGTGTGTGTGTGTGTGTGTGTGTATTATATATATAATATTGACTGAGAGCATTTGGTAAGAGGTCGTCCAAACTACATACAACAAACTGCACGTGGGCATACCTGCCTGCCTGCCTGTATATAAATATATGCCTTTGTAGCCCGAGAAGAAATGTTCTTTCTGCTCATTCCTGTATGCAACCTGCGGGCATGACGCCCATGCTAAGTAGAGGGCATTCCGTCTTGGACGGCTTATTCATTCAGGGCACCAATGACATTCGTCGGCAAACATCAAAGGTCACGCCGTCATCGAGCGGTGGTGCCCTTCCCAGCGAGCGGCGCTGACTTCGGGAAAAATATGTGTATACGAGAGAGACTCTTACTTATAGGGGAGGTTCAAGATCGCGAGCGCGTTTTGCAAGGTTACAAGGAGCGTTGAGCGTACATAGGTTGTTACTCTCGTAATACAACCCCGTCACGTGATATTCCCGAAGGACGCGCGTTTAAACGCGTTATGTAATTATACAATACTTAATAAAGCAACTTTCTTTCATTTTACAATCATGATGAAGACTTCGGCCGAATCCTCTGGTGGTAGTGTTTGGGCACGAAGCGAGAGGGATAAGCCCACACAGGGCATTCTTGGGGTATCCTCATTCATCTGGCAAAGAGGGAGAATGAGAATCTCATCATAATGTGTGTGTGTACGTGTGTTTGTGTGTTTGTGGGTGTCATTAAGCAAACTCGACACGTACGCCAGATAACAGCGGTATGCACTTCAAACGAAGGTGCTCGTCTGTAGTCCCACAAATATTTTATTTATTTATTTATTTTTTAATGTGAAACCTTTTGGAATAAGGTAAGGCTGTACTTTTCAATTTCTCTCAAAAGTAGGCTCATTCATGCCAACATGAGGCTACCGCTCTTGTCAGCAGCCGGGAATGAATCCTGCAATTATGGTGGTACAAAACCAAACACCAGCATCAAATATCAACTTCATAAAAGCCAGTAGAATGAAATCTATTTAAGTTGTTGGTGATAAAACTTCCAAATTCCAGTTTTGCGAATTTTCAAATCTTAAGCGGCGGTATTGCCATGACCAAGATTGAGAAAAATCTTCATTTTCTATTTATTTATTTTTTATTTTAGTAATAGCCTTGATGAGACAGCCTGACCAAGCGCTTCGACCTGATGTAATTCAATTTATACATTTTAATTTGCTATGCATTGGTAGTACTAAGCTGAATAATTACAACATAGTATAGAAGAATGTATATTATTATTATTATTATTATTATTATTATTATTATTATTATTATTATTATTATGATTATTATCATTATTATTATTATTATTATTTTTATGAAGAGGATTTTGTTTCTCAATATTCCTGAGTATTCGTTTTTCAAACTCAGCGAAGCTATTGAGTAATTGACCTACTACTATATTCATTGCGTCAAATACTAGTGTCAAAATCGGGTATTATTATTATTATTATTATTATTATTATTATTATTATTATTATTATTATTATTATTATTATTATTATTGCTCGCCAGTTTTAAAAGTACCAAAAATAACAGACGGTATGAAATATCAATCGGAAATATCAATCGTATACAAATTTCAAATTTAAACTGAGGGATCAGTTTTCTTAATGGCATTATCGTAAGATCTTCATTGAAGGAAATGAATTTCCATTTCATCAAGTATACGAAATCGAATTCCTCCCACATTTATATTAACATTATTTCATGGTACTCAACGTCTGCAAAAGCGAGGTATATTTTCTCTCGACTTTCTCTTAGCGAAAGCAAGTAAAAATTGATACTCTGGTCATTTTTCGTAAAGAGGTTGATTATATATAATCAGTGGATATGTCGATGAACGTAAGTTCGATTTTTTTTTTTTTTTTTTTTTTTTTGCATGACTTTGAAACATATATTATAGAAGGAAAATATACAAAGGTGATTATAACATCCAATTATTTGTAATTCTTCTTCTTCAGTGAACGTAAGATCGATTATTTAATGGTTTTATAACCTCCATATTGTGAGAAAAAAAATTATAAAAACATAATCATTTCCGTTCGCCTTCATCAAGGTGGGGCACGTTCTTTAGGGATAATATTCAATAGAAAACAGCTACGTCTAATTAAATGTTTCTCGATTACTTACTGATTTTGTACTTTCCTTATTGTGGAAAGAAATGTAACATTGAATGATGTTTGTAACTCAACCGTTCAATGTTTAATGTTTACCTTCATCACGGGTCGCGTCCTTTAGGCATGATTAAATGTATATTTATTACTTCATGATTTTGTAATTGCCATATTGTTGGAAAGAACGATACAGCGAATCCTAATGAACGCCATAGTGTTTGACAGCTTGAACTTTCAAGTTTGTGGCCCTTTTGGTGGGTTTGTTCCATAATTATTATTATTATTATTATTATTATTATTATTATTATTATTATTATTATTATTTCCGTTCACCTTCTTCAAGGGGGCCGCGTTCTATGGGCATAATAGTGCAACCGAAAACCACCACGTCTGTTATAACCAAATGTTTATAGTCACCGAGTCGCACCAGCTAGACCTGGTCGGGAAAAATGCAGGGCTGCAATTGTATCAACTCGTCTCAGCTTTGTTTTATAGGAAGAAAAGTCCTTTTAAGAGGATCGAGGAGACCGGAGACCACCACCACCACCACCAGCAGAAGAAAAGAAGAAGAAGAAGAAAGCAGCTTCTTCAGCTTCTCGAACGAAAACAGAGCAAAAATAGGGTGAAATCTTTGTTCCGAGAATTAGTTATCCTTTTGTTACAGGAATTGCCAGAGAGAGAGAGAGAGAGAGGGAGGGAGGGAGAGGAGTGGGTGTGTGTGTATCCGTGCTCGCTCTGTCCTTCTTACATTTCCTTACCTTTCGGCGGAGTTTGGTGGATCTCTCTCTCTCTCTCTCTCTCTCTCTCTCTCTCTCTATCTCTCTCTCTCTCTCTCCGTAATTTATTTTAACCATTTCGTGTGGATTATTCGAAGGCTTTTCTTATCCCACCTCCATTTTCTTACCTCTCGAGAGTTTGGTGGATCTCTCTCTCTCTCTCTCTCTCTCTCTCTCTCTCTCTCTCTCTCTCTCTCTCACCGTTTCGTGTGGAGTATTCAAGGCATTTCTCATCCCACTTCTGTTTCCCCTATTTCTGTAGTACCTCCTGCTGCCTTCTCACTCTCTCTCTCTCTCTCTCTCTCTATCTCTCTCTCTCTCTCTCTCTCTCTCTCTCTCTCTCTCTCTCTGGCAGGGTGGACCGGCCCTGTAGATAGACTAATTGGTATTAACGTTAATTGAGGCCCTCCAACGATAAAGTTGTTACTTCATTACCGTGTTCTTCAGTCTTGGATAAACTCTCGTGCTGGTCACCTCCAGTTGTACCTCGGTTTCGGTGCCATTGCAGGAATTCTTGCAGTGTTGCAAGCGTCGATCATGGAGAACTAACTCATACTTCAGTAATGAGTCACAAACACAAGTTCCTACTTCCCTAAAATAAAAAAGAAAATAGCCTAAGTGCTAAAACACTGCCTAGTTGTCTCGGTTTCAGTGAAATTGCAGGAATTCTTGCAGTGTTGCAAGCGTGGATCATGGAGAACTAACTCATTCTTCAGTAATGAGTCACAAACACAAGCCCCTACAAAACCATTTTTTTGAAACACCGCTTAGTTGTCTCGGTTTCGGTGCATTTGTAGGAATTCTTGCAATGTTGCAAGCTTGGATCATTTGAGAACTTGAGAAAGTGACCCCAAAAATAACTCGGTGCTGAACCAGCCATATTCAAAACTAACTGATTTTCAAGAAATAAATCGTAGATTGTGACCCAAACATAACCCGGTGCTGAAAGCCATCCCTTAAGATATATTTATTCTCGAAATCCACCACTTAAGATATATTTATTCGCGAAAGCCATCACTTAGGATATATTTATTCTCGAAAACCATCACTTAGGATACATTTATTCTCGATAGCAATCACTTGAGATATATTTATCCTCGAAAGCCATCACTTAGGATATATTTATCCTCGAAAGCCATCCCTTAAGATATATTTATTCTCGAATCTCACCTTAGGATAGATGAATCGCGAAAGCATCACTTAGATATAGAAAATTTACAAATTCTTCGCGAAAGCCATCACTTAGGATATTTTATTCTCGAAAACCATCACTTAGGATACATTTATTCTCGATAGCTCATAATATAATTTTATCTTCGAACGCCATCACTTAGGATATTATTTATCCTCGAAACCATCCCTTAAGATATATTTATTCTCGAAATCCACCCTTAAGATATATTTATTCGCGAGCCATCACTTAGGATATATTTTATTCCTCGAAACCATCAATTAGGATACCATTTATTTCTCGATAGCAATTCACTTGATATATTTATCCTCGAGCCATCACTTAGGATAATTTATTCCTCGAAAGCCATCCCTTAAGATATATTTATTCTCGAAATCCACCACTTAAGATATATTTATTCGCGAAAGCCATCACTTAGGATATATTTATTCTCGAAAACCATCACTTAGGATACATTTATTCTCGATAGCAATCACTTGAGATATATTTATTCTCGAAAGCCATCACTTAAGATATATTTATCCTCGAAAGCCATAACTTAAGATACATGTATCCTCGAAAGCCATCAATTAAGATATATTAAAGTTATATATAGCGTGAGAGACACTCCGACCCTCTTTCGAGTAAGAAATAAAGTTTTGGGTGAATTTTTATTACTACAATTTCGAGAAGGACGGTTTGGGGGAAGGGTGGGAAGCTCCTGAAGGACTCAGTGGGGCTTAAGGAAGGGAAGATGTAGGAACCCTGGGTCTCAAAACAAGAAGGATATCCTGTGGATTCTACTCGTAGTTCGTTATATTAGGAAAACAAGCGTTTAAAGACCCACTGGAAAACATTATTTTGATCTGGAAGCGTTTAAAAACCCACAAGAAAACCTTGTTTGCATATAGGAGCTGGAAACCATAATCCCAAAAGTGTTTTCCGGACACCTCAGGTGGTACCTAATTTAGGAGCGTTCCAGCGATTAAGGAGCAAAACCCAATCCATGATCCCAGCAATCTCGGTGTTTACCATCGACTCGTCTTTGCCCTAGCGATTGGCCGTGGAAGGATTCGAGGACAATCCCTCGCTTAAGCTCCTTATTAGGACAATAATCCCAGAGGAGTCTCCCGCGGCCGACCAAAGGATTTGTCCCGTAAGCCGGACACCGCTGAGTCGGAGGAGCTCTCGAATTGACCGGTTAATTAGGACATTAAAGACTCCTGTGTGATTAACGGGACGCATTTCAGTTACCCTCCGATACCATTAATAAGGATCCCCTATACGCCCCTGGGGTTATTAAGTCCAGGCCTGTAGGTATAGTAAGTCCCGCGCCGCGGCCGGCAGGTGATTCCGATGTCTTCTCCATTCCTTGACGCAGCATGACGGCGTCTCACTCAGGAGCTAAGAGATGCTGCCAGCTTTCGAACGGCATGCAGGAGTTCAGTGACTGATGCCCCTGATGCCCCCCCTGATGCCCCTCTGCTGGTCGAGATGGATTTGTTGGGACTCTACCCGAGCGATTACCGCTGTCTGTGGGGTCTTCGTCTTCTTCAGGCCGGGCTCTTGAGATTGGGTAAAGAAGTGATGTGCGGTGGCGTGTGACTTGTTTGTTTGAAAAAAAAAAAAAAAAAAAAACGATTCTTTTGTGCTTTTATTTATTTTTTTGGCCGAAGGGCAGACCTGGGTCACTCATGGTGGTGAATAGACCTCCATAAGTGACCGAGGTCTGCC
>NC_087221.1:46971488-46976488 GCF_015104395.2 Macrobrachium nipponense
GAGGTCTTCTGAAGGCCCAGCAACATCGTAACGTATCGTTGTTTTAGATTCAGCTGACCTTATTATGCCAGCACGGGCTCTTGCTCACAGAGCAACCCGTAAACGTATACGTATCGTTATCAATATAACAGCTAGCATTTTGCTTTGTGGCTTGGATTGTCTTTTCATAGAACGCTAACTACTTATCACCAGATAAGCTACTGGTTCAAAGTCATTTGAAATGATACTGAAGGTATTTTTTTGTATAACGTAATGTAATGCTCTGCTTAAAGGTACTGATAAATTTTCCATCGTGCAGTAGAAGGTTGCAACTAAAAATTTGCTGCGAATGTTTATACGTACATTAAGCACAGAATCGCATATATATATATATATATATATATATATATATATATATATATATATATATATATATAATTGTGTGTGTGAGAGTGTGGTTGTGCGAGCTTGTATCTTTGTTAGAAGAGGATGAATTCGCTGGATGCTTCATGCAGAGTGGTGTAGCGTCCGTGTAAACACAATTCGCCTTAGCATCTTAATCTATAGACCTCAGCATCACTTATGACAACGAGATATAAAACATAAGAATTAATGAATCCTTGGAGGCTGGAAGGCGAAGCATCAAATCGTTTTGGTAGCAGAAGAGGGGACATCACTAACATACTCCAATCTCACTGTAAGGTTTATCTTGCCCTCAACATTCCTCCTGCCAGCCCTACCGCCTCCTCCTCCTCCTGCTCCTCCTCCTCCTGCTCTGACACTTGACAGCCGTTGGCGCTGGTAATCCAATCAAACAATTGATAATAATGGCTCATCTTAGGCACCCTTTTGGGGCTTATCAGAGGAACACGAGCTCACAAAACTGACGGATTACTGCTGGCCCCACTCTCTCTCTCTGTCCCTCTCTCTCCCTCCCCTCTCCCCTTCTATCTCCCTCCATTCTCTCTCAATCTCTCTCTCTGGCCTGACTCCCCTCTTCATATATTTCCCCTCTGTTCTCTCCCCTTCCTTCCATATTTCCCCCTCTCCCCCTCGCTTATTGCTGATCATTATCTGCTTAGTACTTATTGCGGGTATCGCTCATAACCCCTTATATTCCTCCGAGGTCCCGATGGCGTCTGGTTCGTGTGTTTATTTCACTTTTATTTTCCCTCTTAATGTGGATTTTATGGGCGCGAGATTGCCTATAGCTCTCTCTCTCTCTCTCTCGCTTTTGGGGGCGTATGTTTGTTTGTTTGTTTTATTGTTTTTTTTTTATTCTTTTTTTCGCGTTGTTGTCTCGTCCTCTGGGAGTACACTTTGGTATTTTGGACAGAATTCCCTGACGTCGGTCCAGTTCGATGTTTTGGGGATCATTCTTCTTCTCCCAAAAATCCTACGTCCACAGGTCCTTCTGATGTCACGTCCAGTCCCATCACGTGACAGCAATGTCCGCTAGAGATCGTGCACTTGAATCTTCCTCTCATTCTCCTCTTGTTTCCTCTCGTCACCCAACCCCCCCGCCACCCGCCCCCCCTTTGTAAACGCGCAAGTCAACACCCACTTAGACCCTCTTATCTGATTCGCAGCCACTTACCCGCCCCAGAATCCACTTATCTGATCCAGAGCAAACAAACGACCCCCCCACTAAGTAGCAGGTGCGGCAGACATGGACAACATATGTTTTGAGAAGAGGTCGTATTGTCCCTCCGCTAATGCAACTTGATGACTGGATGATGATGATGATGATGATGATGACGGCGACGAGGGCCGCGAATGCATAATTAATACGCCCGTGGCGATTGCGTGGAGGCGCCCGCGTTTTGCGGGCCGAAGGGATTGTTCGTGGTGGGCAGCAGCAGCAGCAGCAGAAGCCGAAGAGGAAGAAGAAGAAGAAATCCGAGCGCTATTTCGCGTCGTGATATTGAAATCGGCGACGATTAGTAGTTGTGGACAGAATAAGAAATTAGAACTCTCTTTCGCGTCATGTTATTGAAATCGGCGGCGATGTAGTGGGCAGAAGAAGAAGAAATTAGAACACTATTTCGCATCTTGTTATTGAAATCGGCGCCGATGTAGTAGTTGTGGACAGAAGAAGAAGAAATTACAAAGCTATTTTGCGTCATGTTATTGAAATCGGCGACAATGTAGTAGTTGTGGGCAGAAGAAAAACAAATCGGAGCGCTATTTCGCGTCCTGTTATTGATATCGGCGACGATGTAGTAATTGTGGGCAGAAGAAGAAATTAGCACGCTATTTTCCTTCATGTTATTGAAATCGGCAACGATGTAGTGGGCAGAAAAAGAAGAAATCAGAACGCTATTTCGAGTCATGTTATTGAAATCGGCAATGATGTAGTAGTTGTGGGCAGCAGAAATTAGAGCGCTATTTCGCGTCATGTTATTGAAACTGGCGAAGAAGAAGAAGAAATCAGAACGCTATTTCGCGTCATGTTATTGAAATCGGCAATGATGTAGTAGTTGTGGACAGAAGAAATTCGAGCGCTATTTCGCGTCCTGCTATTGAAATTGGCGACGATTAGTACTTTCGGGCGGAAGGAGAAGGAATTCGAGCGCTATTTCGCGTCCTGTTGTTGAAAAGTTAGCCGCGAAAAGATTGCAGTGGCTTGAAGTCAGATACCAAGCTTCGTTTGAGGACGTTGCCTACATCTGAAAGTATAGATTCACTCGATGAGATTGAAGCTGGTGGCGAAAAGATGGCGACGAATTGAAGTCGTATAGTAAAGATTGGTCGTAGACTTCGTCAGCATCTAAAATATAAATCTACTTCGCGGTATTTAGGAACCCTTTTTTCTTCCTATAGATTTTGAATATCTCTTGAGCAGCAGCGGAGATCACTATGGGAGCTATTTGCCAAAGTGGAGAGAGAGAGAGAGAGAGAAGAGAGAGGGGGGGAGGGTGAGAGAAGAGGGAGAGGTAAATGGATGCTAGCCAATTGTCGGAGAAAGGAGCGAATGGCAAGGGAGAGAGAAGGGGGAAGTAGGAAGCAGGGGAAGGACAAGGGAATGACAGAGAGAGCGAGAGGAGGAGGAGGAGTAGAATGGCAGGAGGGTAGGACTCTCTCTCTCTCTCTCTCTCTCTCTCTCTCTCTCTCCAGCCAGCGAACACCAGCCTGATTGACACCATTCACGCTGATGGTCGGATCCTGCGTTTAAGTGGATATAAGTGTACATTTATATCCCTGATCTCTTCAATTCGATCTTCAGAAACTCCTCCTCCTGAGGAGGACCATCTCTCCCAAACTGCTTCCTTCGCTCAGATCATTCATTCCGGCCACTCATTCATTCCTCATTCACTAATCCGTTATTCACATCTTCATTCATTACTCCTTCCAACTGGAGGAGAAAAGAGATCTTCAGCTGGGCGCTTCGTCAGTGGCATATGCATAATAATATCGCTAATTTTCATTTACTCTTTCGACGGAATTTATGGGAAGGGGAATAGAAAAAAAAAAAAAAGACGACTCACAAAGACCCGTTGCTCTGCGATTCTTAGTCGCCGACTGCGACAATGCGTCGTTACTGTTTCTCACGAGTTTTTGCAGCCGCCCTCCAGCTCTGCCCTTTTCTTTTTTTTTTTTTTTTTTTTCCTTGGCAGGCCTTGCGCTGGGTGTTTTCAACTTTTCAGTTCATATTTGTTTACATTCAAAGTCTTCAAGTAACTTCGTAAAGCTATTCGGGAAACGAGAGAGTCCATAAAGTATATTAAAACATCCCGAATTCGAATATGCATAAAAAATGATAATTGTATACAATCTAAGTCTTCCAGTAACTTCGTAAAGCTATTCGGGAAACGAGAGAGTCCAGAAAGCATATTAAAACATCCAGAATATTCATGAAAAACGTCCCGGATTCGAATATACATAAAATAAGAGCATTGTTCACATTCAAAGTCTTCAGTAACCTCCTAAAGCTATTCGGAAAGCGAAAGAGTCGAGAAAGTCTATTAAAATCATCCAGAATATTTATGGAAAACATCCCGAATTCGAATATACATGAAAAAATAAATTCCGAATTCGATAGCATAGATTTTTTTTTACGATTTGATTAATTCTTACTTACTCTTTCATTTAATAATTCTGTATATTCAAAGTATAATTTTTTTCAATTCAAAGTATAATTTTTTTCAATTCAAATTATAATTATTTAAATTCTAAGTATTATTACTTCAATTTAAAGTATAATTATTTAAATTCAAAGAATAATTATGTAAGTTCAAAGTATAATGATTTAAATTCAAAAGTTATCATTCACTTAGCAAAGCTATCCTAAAAAAACGTAAAGTCCAAAAATACATTAGTCAAAAACATCCAGAATTCGGCAGCAGATATCTTTTAAAAACGATTTTATTAGGTATTCTTAAGTGTATATATATGTTCAGGAGATGCGGAAGGCTCTAAATGATACCCCCGACGTCCCGTGTATATTAGATAAGAGCCCTTCTGTCATATCTCTATAAGGAGTCATGTGGCGTGTAATATGCCACGCCGTAAGTGTACTCAGGCTTCATTGAGAAACGTGGCGGGGGAGGGGGGCGGGGTTACGGGGGCGGGGGGTGTTTGCTTAGCAAGAGGAATGGTTGGAGGGTTTTGGGGAGGGTAGGGGAAGGTATATATATATATATACACGTCTTCCAAATTCATGGCAATCTCATTCATCCCGAAAATAGCCTAGAACGACCTTCCACTTTTTGCTTTGTGAGAATCAATTGTAGCCGAATCCGGATTCTCGGATGAATGAAATCACTTCCAAATCTGTTTTCCTAGAAAGTGTCTTTAGACGAAATGATGGAAATCTAGAGGGAAGAAGGTAAGGTTCCTTCCCATCTATAGATTCTCTAGAAATTCCTCCCAGTGACTCACTGCGTGGCAGAATGCGTTAGCTATTCGAAGAGAACTGGGAATAATTCCGATTATTTTCAATTGAAGCCGAAGAGGTATTATAACAGTAGAGAGAGTGCGGTCGAAAATTTTCCCTTTTCTTTTGGTCTGTTCCCCCTTCT
>NC_087221.1:46981488-47018988 GCF_015104395.2 Macrobrachium nipponense
TATCCAACATGCAACCATATATATATATATAAGGCCTTGTCAAGGCAGCAGTATTTCCTACATCATGATTGCATCTGGAAAGTAAAACGCCTTTTAATCCCGAGTGATTCTCAAAAGGAAGCGAATGGATAAAGGAAAGAAAAATTGAAGGAAAAAAGAAGAAGAGGAAGAAGAAGGGGATTCCGTATTATCCCCACAATAGTCGGTGTCATCGCGGGGAAGTTTAAGCCTTCAGCTTTTTCGGCGAGTAGGAACCGTTCCATGGACGAATTCCTCCTTTTAGAGCCATTGAAATATGCGAACATCTGGATAAATGATGCTTTCCGCAGTCGGCGGGGGAGGAAGGGGGTTAGGGAGGTGGTAGTAGTAGGTATAACACCACAAAGACAGCGGTGAAAATCCGACGGACGGAGTTTACAAATTCTGGGGCGGCTGTGTGAGATGACAAGTTGACGTCGGGTAGCAGGAAGCCATGTCTCGCCCCTGACCACCCTTCAAAGTCTGAGTGTATCCGCGGGGGAAAGTAGTGCGGGCCTTTTTAAGCCGTAACCCGCGCAGAGGGAGCAGAGAGAGAGAGAGAGAGAGAGAGAGAGAGAGAGGGAGACAGAGAGAGCCTCCGACGGGAAGACAACATTATGGCCTGTATTCTGGAAGGCGATAGATGCCGTTCTTCTCGCGCCCCTCCGCGGGGCGGTAAATTGAGCCTTGCTTCTTGGATGAATTGGGAGGAAATTCCTTTTTCCATGGGGCCTTTGACGAGTTGAGGAGGAGGAGGAGGAGGAGGAGGAGGAGTGTGTTGGTGGTAGGGGGAGGGGTAGTGAAACAAGTCGATAATTCGTCGGCGCTGGTGGTGGTGGTGGGTAAATTCATGAAATCGACCGTCTATGGATATAATCTGATGACGAGTGATCTTGTTTTTCTATCATTTCCGGCCGAATGTCGGATGCTGTTGTGTATACTTGCGGGACGGGATGATTTTAAAGTCGTGAATTTGAGCGGAGTGTGTGTGTGTGTGTGTGTGTGTGCATCCCACCAGCCACCAACTCCGTCTAAACAACTAACCAAAAAGGGGGGGCGGGCTGCTACCACCACCAACACCAACCACCAACCACCACTGAAAAGTAAAGCCCAGCCAAAAAAAAAAAAAAAAAAAAAAATTGCAGCCCTTCGATATTTTTGTGTCAGATTTTTGCTTTTTAGGGTGAAAAACACGACTCCGAATCTCCCCGGGTAAAAAAAAAAAATGGAGAGAGAATAAAATATTTCATACCGTACGCAATATTTTTATTTACAATGCATATTGCTCTCGCGGAATGAACTTTTAAAAACCGATGTTTTTGAAGCCTTTGTTATTTTTTATTGGTTCCATCATTCTCACATATCAACTAATTCGCCACAGTGAAAAAGTCATCCAGTCGTCACGCGGCCTGCACCAGACCCTCGCCCCCTGTATTAGCTTAATCGAAAACACTCCATCAAAATATACCCTCGAATACCGGATTCCACCTCTCTCTCTCTCTCTCTCTCTCTCTCTCTCTCTCTCTCTCTCTCTCTCTCTCTCGCCTGTATTCTATCTTGCGTCGTGTATGCAGAGCTTCATCTGATTTCTGTTTTATATTTGTGTGTGTATTTTTGTTTCATCCTTTCTCTCTCTCTCTCTCTCTCTCTCTCTCTCTCTCCTGTATTCTATCTTGCATCTGTATGCAGAGTTTTCATCTGATTTCTGTCTTATATTTGTGTGTGTGCTTTTGCTTCATTCTCTCTCTCTCTCTCTCTCTCTCTCTCTCTCTCTCTCTCTCTCTCTCTCTCTCTCTCTCTGTATATATATATATATATTATATATATATATATATATATATATATATATATATATATATATATATATATATATATGGTGTTTTATGTAATAATTATTTACTTATTTACTGTGTGAAGACTTAGCTAGTGTTGCCAAATCACTTATTTGTTATCTATCCTTTTTGCATCCAAGCTCGGAAATCATCTCTTTTTCCATTTTTCGAAATCATCAATTTTTTTCATTTATTCGAAATCGTCTATTTTTTTCATTTTTCCGAAATCATCTCTTTTTAAATTTTCAGAAGGATTTTTTTTTCACATTTTATCGTGTCATCTCTCATTAAAAAAAAAAAAAAAAAAACTCATTTTTCCGAAATAATTTTTTTCTCTTTTTAAATTTTCAAGACGGATTTTTTTAAATTTTTATCGTGCATATTCATTTAAAAAAAACACTTTTTCATTTTTCCGAGATAATTTTTTTCATTTTTTTCCGAAATCATCACTTTTTCATTTTTTTCCGAAATCATCTTTTTTATTGTTATTATTTTACCGAAATAAATACCATTTTATTTTTTTGAAATCACATTTTTTCATTTTTCTGCAATCACATTTTTTCATTTTTCCGAAATCACCAATTTTTCATTTATCCGAAATCATTTTTTAAATCATTTTTTGTCTCTTATCTCTCTTCCACACATTTCTTTCCCTATCTGTCTCTTCCCTCTTTTATCGTATTAAGTTCTTACCACTCACTCATGCCTCCCTCGGCCTACGCAGATGACTTAATGAAAAAGGAATAAAAGAAGGGAAAATGGAAAAAAAGAAGAGGAAATGAATAAAGGAATGAAGAAGGAAAAAAGAAGGGAAAGTGAAAAAAAATAAGGAGAAATGAACGAAGGGAATGAATAAAGGAATGAAGAAGGAAAAAAGAAGGGAAAGTGGAAAAAAATAAGGAGAAATGAACGAAGGAATGAAAAAGGGGAAATGAATAAAGAAATGAAAAAGGAAAATGGGAAAAAAGAAGGCGAAGGAATAAAGGGAGAAAATTAAAAGGATAAAAGAAGCCATAACAAAATAAAGGAAAAAAGAAAGAAAAGAGAAAAATTAAAAAGAATGGAAAGAAAAAAAAGAAAAATGCATACCAAAAGAAGGGAAAAGGGGGAAATAATAAGATGGGAAAGAAGAAAAAAACGAAAATAGGCGACTGGGAAGAAAACAAAGAAAAATGCTTCACGAAAGAAGGGAAAAAAGAAGAAGGAAGGAAAGAAGAAGAAGAAGAAGGGGAAAAAAAGCCATAACAAACCGAATCTTTCGGCTGGGGATCGGCACATGACAACATAATGGCATTCTAATGGAAAACAGAGCCAAGTATAACCATAACAAAACTGGCCAATCTCATAACAACAAACCTCTCTCTCTCTCTCCCCTCTCTCCTCTCTCCCCCTCTCCATCTCCCTCTCCCCCTCTCTCTCTCTCTTTTCTCTCTCTCTCCTTCCCCTCGATCGGGCTCTGCGGTGATGCTCACTTGTTTCCCCTCGGGTGTGTGCGATTGATTCGAGGTTTGAATCCTCTGACTTAGGATTGATGATCTGTTACCGGGGATGATTGTCAGCGATATGGGATTCAGTGTTCTTTTCTCTCTCTCTCTCTCTCTCTCTCTCTCTCTCTCTCTCTCTCTCTCTCAAATGTTTCCTTGATTATTATTATTTCGTCTCCGAGAGCATAAACTCAGCAATATGTATGGGGATTCAGTGTTCTCCTCTCTCTCTCTCTCTCTCTCTCTTCTTCTCTCTTCCTACTCTCTCATCTCTCTCTCTCTCTCAATGCTAGCTTTCCCACCCCGTTGGATTGATTTTTCTCACTTGGGAACACGAATCCTTGGACGGTCTTTTGACAACAATCGAAATCTCAGACATAATGCGTGTCTCGTATACGTCAAGATGCAAGAATGACATGGCGTGTCCTGTGTTTATGTATATATATATATATATATATAATATATATATATATATATATATATATAATATATATATATATATATATAGATATATATATATATATATAGAAATCGTCTTTATTTGCAATATGGAAGTTTCCACAATATATATTTCAAGTCGACGTTCCGCTCCATTCAAAAAAAAAAAAGAAGAAGAAGTTTGCATTGATTATTATCTTTCGCGGTTTATAACTAAGACCTTAATGCAATATCTATTGCTCCCCTGATGGTAGGACTGGCTTTTTAAAATGATTATTAACGCCCCCCACCCCCGCCCCTCCCCCGAATTATGACAGGAATGGTCTTTAATAAGATTACATTCAAAGCTGCTCTTGAGTTGGCGTAAGTAGCCATATTTTCAAAAGAGGCAAGAGTGCCTTTTCTGAATTATAGAGTTTATTGGTCCACTCTGTGGAACACGAGATGAGGAAGCTTACTAATAAGATTATATTGAAAGCTAGAATTGGCGTAAGTAGCCATATTTATAAAGAGACCAGCGAGGTTACCGAGTTAAAGATTCCAATTTTCCCATTCTGTAGCAGAAGTCGATATTCTTTGATAGATGAGGTTATGCCAATTTAGAATCATTTCAACTGATGTCAAAGGCTTAGCCAAATTTTTAAATAGACCAGGGTTAGTTGGGGGGGAGGGTGTGAATTAAGAGTTTAATTACTCCATTCTGTAGCAGAAGATGGCATTTTTGAACTAGATGAGGTTATGCCATTCGTGGGAGAATCATACAGATATTATTTATGAATCATAAGAATCAAATTACATCAAAAGCTAGAATTTGTTTTTTTTTTATTGGGGGGTGGGGGTGGGGGGCAGGGGGCACTGAATTAAGAGTCCAATTGGTCCATTCTATAGCAGAAGACGAGGTTATGCCATTCATGAGAATCATTAGAATCATTCCAAACTGGTGACAAAGGGCGGTGTTTGAAGCCATCCCCTGTGGCTCTTGAGGGGGGGGGGGGGAGGGGGGAGGCGTCGCCTGTGTGGCACCGGGAGGAATAATCCCCCCGAATTAAAGTGTCACCCTTCGTGCCCTTCCTACCCTTTGACCTCATCGGGGATGTCAGCTTGGGACGTCACCGATGACTTATTTAACGTAGTATAAGGTTATTATTAGAGTTTCTGGTGGCTGCGGGAGGAGAGAGGCAGAGAGAGAGAGATAGAGAGAGAGAGAGAGAGAGAGGAAAGAGAGAGAGAGAGAGAGAGAGAGAGAGAGAAAGTATTACTGTATTAAAGCCATCTCCCTGATAGGTATAGCTGGAATGAAAAGAGAGGGCCCTGAAATGCTGATTATGTTGTTTCTACCTTTTTTTTTTAAATCAAGTACTCTGAAATAAAAAATAAAAATAAAAAGAACAAGGCCTTTAAACAAAGACAAGGACTTTCATTCCGCGTTACGTACCATTATGTAAAAGATTAAACCCGAACCCCTATTTTTTTTTATGGAACAATTAAACAAGTGTTTTGTCGCCGGTTAGTGACCGTAGAGAAATTTTCGCATTTTCAATTTCTTTTTTTTTTTTTTTTTTTTTTTTAGTGGAATGTAAATGAGTGGCCATAACAGCATATGTGCAGATCGGACACCATATCAGAATTGGGTAGTCAGCCCTAACATTTTGTTATTATATTGCGATTTGCATTGAGATTGGGTTCCACCAAAACACCATCTGGTGACGCGTAATTCTCGATTCAAGCTCTCTCTCTCTCTCTCTCTCTCTCTCTCTCTCTCTCTCTCTCCCCACACGCTCATATGTACACACAGAATTGTCAGTTTCGACTCGCTCTCTCTCTCCTCTCTCATACACACAGAGTGGTCAGTTCTCTCTCTCTCTCATATGTCACACAGAATATCAGTCAGCTTCCTCTCTCTCTCTCTCTCTCTCCTCTCTCTCTCTCTCTCTCTCTCCGACTGGCCAATTTGGATTCGTTGATGTCTTCTTCTTTTCCAATGGATTCCCACGCGACTAATCTTAGTCATTTGTTGGAGCAAATTGATGGGGATTGATGACGTTGCCGTCATATGTGGGGTTAGTCAGATTCATGGAGCAGGGGGGCGGGGGAGGGGGGTGGGTGGTAGGTGGTGGGCGGGAGCGGTGCTCCGAACGAAATTTCGATTCGTTGGGTCTTGGGTCTCTTTCTCTCTCTCTCTTTCTGTCTCTCTCTCTGCCAATTTGAGGTTTTTAATATAATTCTGTTTTCTTCTTTGGTTATGATAATATTTTAGATAATTAGAAAGAAAACCCTTTATTTTTATATCTTTTTTTTTTATATGATATATTTTAGAAAAACAACCTATGTTCCTATGATATATTTTATTATGTATTTTAGATAGAGAAAACTATTTCATATCACTTTTTTTTTGCAATTTTTGGGGTCATTTTATGCGTTTTGATATATATATATATATATATTTAATATAATAATATATATTATAGATATATCATATATATATATTATATATATATATATGTGTGTGTGTGTGTGTGTGTGTGTGTGTGTGATATAATATATATATATATATAATGAGTGTTTTAAATATATGGCATATATTAATTTATGCATTTAATGGCCGTTCCATTTATTTGACCTCTGAGGTTTTTTGGCAATTTTGGGGGGAATTTTATGGTTTTTTTAATATTCTTATATTATTAAAAGTTGGAACAGATGCTTTATTACTCCAAATATTGATTGATAACCCAATTTCATCCCTGCATCATTTTCTCCTCCAAGTTACGTTAAATTGAATCGAGATTTATAGTCTATATAACCTCAGCTTACAAAAGACCCTAACTGTTCAGTCATTTCGGAAACCACACTACTCTTGGACTCGTGAGACTTCACTGATCATTTTGACATCCCCGTCTTGATGTCCCTCATCGTTTTGACATTTTTTTTAATTTTTATTTTGAAATCGCTGTCTTGATGTCCCTCATCATTCTGACATCATCATTTTGACATCCCAGTCTTGATATCCCTTATCATTTTGACGTTCCTCATCATTTTGACACCTTCCGTTATTTTGACATCATTATTTTGATATCCCTCATCATTTTGACACTTCATTATCTCTACATCCCTCATTATTGATACCTTTCATTATTTTGACATCCTTCATTATTTTGACGTCATTATTTTGACATCCCTCATCATCTTGACATCTTTCATCACTTTGATATCCCTCGTCATTTTGACATCCCTCGTCATCTCATCACTTTGACATCGCTCATCATTTTGGCCATTAGACAAATCGCGAAAAAACATCCCTCGCAGCTCCATCACCCAATTGTCTGATTATGGCCCTCCATATGCAAATTATCCCCCCTCCGAGAGTGATCTTTTAGTGAGAGATGGTGGCGGGATGCTGGGAGTTAATATCACGGGACGTAATGTAACGTAATAGAGAGAGAGGGAGAGAGAGAGAGAGAGAGAGAGAGAGAGAGATTCACTGAACGTAAAGGAGCTATTGGACATCTTTTTGTTTTTTTTTCATTATAGAGAGAGAGAGAGAGAGAGAGAGAGAGAGAGAGAGAGAGAGAGAGAGAGAGAATCACTGAACGTAGAGTAGTTTATTCGACAATTTTTTTCATTTGAGAGAGAGAGAGAGAGAGAGAGAGAGAGAGAGAGAGAGAGAGAGAGAGAGAGAGAGGTAGGTTCACTGAACGTAAAAAGTAGTTATTCGACATCTTTTAGTTTTTTTTTTCTGTCATTATCGAGAAAGCGAGAATCACTGAACGTAGAGTAGTTTATTCGACTTTTTTTCATTAGAGAGAGAGAGAAGAGAGAGAGAGAGAGAGAGAGAAGAGAGAGAGAGAGAGATAGAGATAGAGAGGTGGAGGTGGTATCATGGGACGTAATGTAATTATATTGGACGTCTTTTTTTCATCATCGTGACAGAGAGAGAGAGAGAGAGAGAGAGAGAGTAAACTTGGAAAAATAATAGTCTTTCAGGTCTATTTATCATACGGCTTATTGATGAGGCCTTCGTCTGTGATCTCCGATGAGGTAAAAGAAACCTCTGTCCATCTATTTTTTACCCTTTTTTCGTCTATTTTTTTCACTGACTTCTCTTCATTTTCTTGTCTTCGTTTCTTCCCCATCTCTCTCTCTCTCTCTCTTTCCTCTTCAGCACACCTCGCAAAGTCATTTTCCTCTCTCCATCTGCTTCCTTTTTTTTTCTTCTACCCTCTCTTTATTTTCTCTATTTCTGTCTTCTTTCCTTCCCTCTCCATCTGTCTCTTAACTTTCGGCACAAACCGCAGAATCGGTCTATTATTATTATTATTACTTCGCATTTATCTTCATTGTCTTCGTCTCTCAAACGACTATTTTAACACTCTTTGCATTGGCGCTGTCGTCGTTTCTGGTATTTCTAAAAAAAAAAAAAAAAAAAAAAAAATCAGGCGTTTGGGTGGTCGCGTGTCTGTGATTTTTTAAATAAATAGATATCTGTATTTTATGATTTTTTAAAGTAAATAGATATCTGTATTTTATGATTTTTTAAGTAAATAGATATCTGTATTTTATGATTTTTTAAAGTAAATAGATATCTGTAATTTATGATTTTTTTAAGTAAATAGATATCTGTATTTTATGATTTTTTAATAAGTAGATATCTGGAATTTATGAATTTTTTAGTAAATAAATATCGGGAATTTATGAACTTTTAAATGAATAGATATCTGTAACTCAACGATACAGGCGGTATCTTACGACGGTACAGTTACTTCTGAAATGTATACAATGTATTTGCTGTGGTAGATGTTTCCATAAATTATTGTATGTTATGATATATATATATATATGTATATAAATATATATATATATATATATATATACATATATATATATATATATATATGTGTGTGTTTGTGTGTATGTGTGTGTGTCCTTACGTGCACCGTTTATCAGGCGATTACCATACCACACACCAAAAGCACATTCTCACTATCTCCCTGTACCTATCATTAACCAGTAAAGAATAAAAAATAAAAATAAAGAAAATCCTCCCGAAATTAGAACAAAAACAATATATATATATATATATATATATATATATATATATATATATATATATATATATATATAAACGAGTTGAATAAATTAAAATATAATTGACTTCCTGCTCCTCCTTCTCAGAGGTTAAGTTGACGTTCTGCTCTCGAGAGAAATGATGTCGCTTTTCTGTAATAATTTCTGGGGACATAAACCTTCGTTACGTGAGGTTAGAACGACAGTGTGAGTGCCATTAGCGATAAACGAAGTGGGTGTTAGAATGACAATGTTTTGGGAAAGGGGCGGGGGGTGGGGTGGGTAGGGTGAACTGATTTATGGCCCGGCAGCGATGCCATCTGAGTGCGAGAAGTATGCGCCAAGCGTTGGCCGCTAGTTCCTGCGGTAGTTGAGGGTGCATCTTTTTTTTTTTATGTCAAGCATATATTATTATTATCATTATTATCTCTCTCTCTCTCTCTCTCTCTCTCTCTCTCTCTCTCTCTCTCTTTCCTTGTAGGGGCTTTAGTGTATGATTATATGAACACGTTTGAAAACACTTGGGAAACGTATGAATTTTTAAATATATTATTCTCTCTCTCTCTCTCTCTCTCTCTCTCTCTCTTACTCACACACACGCACACACACACACACACACACACACACACACACACACACACACCTTGTTTGTAAGTCCGTTTGTGTATAACTATATGCATGCGTTTGAAAGCGATTCTGAAGACTTCTTGTGAATTTAATTGCAACATATGAAGTAATACTTATCGAATCTGGAAGCAAAAAATAAATAGATAAATAAAGTATGTGCGAACGCAGATGTCTAAAATTGTTTTTTTTTTTTTTGCATTTGAAAAGGAAACTTTATTTTTCTATTTTTCATTTCTCTTAGAGAACAGCGAAAGGAGAATCTTTTGAATATTGGAGCAATAATTCAAAGGAAGTCATGTGATTAGACATTAAAATTGCGATATCGAAGAAGACATATGTACTATGTTGCCAGCAGCAGATCTGTCAGTGTTATGAAAAAATTATAATGAGTCGTAGAAAAAAGATAGGCGGACAGACATGGTGTGAGGGCTGGTGGAATGGGTGGTGGGGAGGGGGGATGGAAGAATACGTGAATATTAAAGTGATCAGTAAATAGTTTCCAACCTTAACCTCTCTCTTTTTATTACGTTAAGCATCGACATCTTAACTTTACGCCACTGGTATAATCCACTCTGATGCTTAACTGGCTTCAACGTAAACGAACATAATCCTTAAATGTGCTTTCTGTAAAATAAATAAATAAATAGATAAAAAAGGGTAATTTGCCTATGAGCAATCACAGATATTTCAAAATCACGTTTTCTGCAATAAAAAAAAAAAAGGCTACTTAGCGTATGAACAATCACCGATCTTTCATTATTACGTTTTCTGCAAAAAAAAAAAAAAAAAAATACCACTAGCGTATGAACAACCCCAGATTTTTTCGTTCATCATTTTCGTTTTCTGCAAAAAAAAAAAAAAAAAAAAAAACTACTTAGCGTATGAACAATCACAGATCTTTCAAAATCACTTAGCCGTTTGTGACCAAACAACCTGATGATCATCAACGCCTGGCTATTTAAGATGGCGGCGATGTTCATGAAGAACGTTGACGGAAACAAAGCACACACAAAAAATAAATTTACAAAAAAATGTAAAAAATTAAAAAAAATTAAGAAACATTCAACTTGCTCCTTGTCTTACAGGGGCAGGACACCTTCAGGTCTCTTGTGAGTAAGAGAACGTTTCTCTGGCATGATATTATTATTATTATTATTATTATTATTATTATTATTATTATTATTATTATTATTATTATTATTACTTAATTTGACTAACGTTCCTCGTAGTTAATGTTTTTCATTGCTTCTTCGTGTGATTGGCATAGTTTAAAAGGCATATACTTAAAAAAAAGTTTTTTATGTTAACGCACACTCAAAGTGCTTACCCAACTTACCAAACTCTCTCTCCCTCTCTCTCTCTCTCTCTCTCTCTCTCTCTCTCTCTCTCTCTCTCTCTCTCTCTCTCCCCGAGCACCGAGCAACAGCATCTGCAATTGTTTACTTATGCTTCCTAGATGAGATTAGCGCTTTTGTCCCGTCGCGATCTTTCTGATCTGTCTGTTAAGCTTAGACCTTTTTCCTCTTCTCCTCCTCCTCCTCGTCTGTTCTTCATTAGTCTTCCCCGGCTCGTTCGGTACTGAAGTCATTTCCTCTCCTCCTCGGCCTCCGTATTAGATATTTGATTTCTTACAATAAGCTCCTTTCTTTTCAACTCCTCCTCCTCCTCCTCCTCCTCCTCCTCGGAAGGCGTCCGCTGACACGAAAATATATCATGGTAACTTACAGAATTTGCCATCATGTTACGCTTCGGACTGTGCCATATGTGAGCCTCTGGGCGGTTCCTGTGAAGATGAGTTCGCTGTGAGGTCTTTGTTGGGTAGGTGGGCGTGTGGGTATAGGGTATTTGGTAAGAGGGGTGGGGAGTGGGGGTGAGAATCTCCTAATACCATCGTCGCTGTTGTTTTCTCTTTCCTCTCTGTGCGTCTTTTTAGCGTTCCTAGCAGGTAATTAAGGGATGGTGCGGTCCTCTGTTTCCGCACCAAAAACGCAAGCTATAGCTTCTCTCATTTTGGTAAAAAGGGGGAAAAAAGGGGGGGCCTGTGAGTGGGTGGGGGTGGGGTAGGGGGCGGGGTAGGAGTGGAGGGGGGGGAGCCTCTGCTTCTGTACCACAAACGAAAGCTACAGCTTCTCTGTACTTGAAAGGAAAAAACCTGCCAGCACATTGGGCGTCCTTCTGGGGGACATTCTTGGGTCGTGTCTGGTCACGCTTCGTCAACATTTAGCCGTCGGTGTTGTCGTTCCGTTTTTTCCCTTCTCTCTCTCTCTCTCTCTCTCTCTCTCTCTCTCTCTCTCTCTCTCTCTCCTTTTAATTATCCCAACCCGCACGCGTTTACATGTATCCATACCTAGAAAGATAGCAAGACTTGTGTTTTCATATTACGCCATCGTATGTCGCTAGTGTCTCCTTTTTTTCTTTTGTGCTTGCCTGGGAATCAGATTATTGTTGTTTTCGCGTTGTGCATGAAGCTGTGTGGTGTTGATGTGTTGTTGTTGTTATTGCTGCTGCTGCTGTTGTTGTTCCAACGAAAGCACCGGATAGCGAGGCTTGTAATTGTCGGTTGTGATTGTGAGATGCGGTTGTTAAAAGGCGCTGAACTTGAACCTCTGAGATACCGCTCGCAAGAGCGGCTCGTTTATAACCTTGCTACGCTGAGGCGCATTGGCTGAACAACAGTACGTACACACACACACACACTCACACACACACACACACACACTCTCTCTATCTCTCTCTCTCTCTCTCTCTCTCATATGTGACCCATAACCTTGCGAAATAACTCAGGAAAGACAGCCGATAACGAATTGTCAGCAGGCCAGGAAGAGACAAGAAAGCTTGTGGGAGGTGAGGAGGATGAGGAGGGGGTGGGGGGTAGGGGTGGGTGGTAACCAGAGGGGAAAACAGACCCCGAGTGACAGACGGACAAAGAGACGATTGTCTCCGAAGTCGTCGGGTCGGGGAATTTATTTGACCCAGAAGACACCAGGAAGGGAAAAAGAGACACAGGGAGAGAGATACAGTAAAGATGACCCCTTTTGCCGCAGGTGTCTCGTAGACAAACAAACAAACAGACAGACACACACACACACACACATATACTTATCTCTCTGTTCTTTGGAATTCTGTCATCTTCCTTCTTCGCGTCATTCTATCGTTGTTCTTCATCGCCCTCTTCTTCTTCTTTTTCTTCTTCTTCTTCTTCTTACTGGGAAGGAAAAAGGAGAAGATACGCTGATGATGACCGACGCAAAAAACAGACACAGACGGACACTTCTCTGTTCTCTATGATTCTGTCATCTTCTGTATATTATTCTTTCGTTGCTTTTCTCTCCTCCTTCTCCCTCTCCTTCTTCTTCTTCTTGCTTCTTTATCATCGGCGATCTGGTCTTTTGGGCTCCCTCTTTAAATCAGGCGGAGAGAGACACCGATGCTTTACGAGAGAGAGAGAGAGAGAGAGAGAGACTCGGCTCAGAAGAGACCGTAGTGCGAGACATAGAACATCCTCTGGCGTTGACGAAGTAAGGCTCCCGTCAGCGATAACATCGCCAAGTGTCACTTTCAAAGGAGATTCTGGCTAAAAGGGGAGAGAGAGAGAGAGAGAGAGAGAGAATAGGGAGTTTGGTATGTTGGGTAAGCACTCGAGTGTTTGCGCTAAAAGGAAAGAAACAGACAGACGCAGAGAGAGAGAGAGAGAGAGAGAGAGAGAGAGAGAGAGAATGAAATAGAGAGAGAGAGAGAGAAAGCATCGCAAAATATTGTCGAACGAGACAGATACCATCACTGAACGGATGGACTGCGGTGAAAGATGAGGGGAGAAAACCTTTCAAAATAGACTAATCCTTTGCCCTAAACAGCCATCAATTTAAAGTTATAATCCTTCGCCCATCTTGTGTTTTTCTGCTTCATAGTCGCGTCGGGGAATCAGTGAGAGGAAGCAGTATTTAAATGGCACTGTAGACTGACTAAATGACACTGTAGACTGACTTGAGTTGTTGCAATATGACCTTTCACTAGATCGAATTCTGTGATACCAGAAGACTTATGCTGCGTACATTAAGAAACTCTCTCTCTCTCTCTCTCTCTCTCTCTCTCTCTCTCTCTCTCTCTCTCTGGCTACATATATATATATATAATATATATAAATATATATATATATATATATATGTGTGTGGTGTGTGTGTGGTGTGTGTGTGTGTGTGTGCATGTGTGTTTGTGTGTGTGTAATACACCAAGGGATTCGAACTTTTGTTGAAGTATTTATTATACAAATGCTTATTAAATTACTTAACAGCTCCAAAAAAATCTTTGATATATATACATATATATATGTTATATACATACATATTATATATATATATGTTTATATATATATTATATAGATATATATATATATAGTATTTATTAAACACAAGGCTCATTAAGAAATACTTAAGAACCCTGAGAAAAAAAATAATAATAACAACTCCATTAAGCGTTTAATTCGTAATGGTATAAAGACTAAATTTCCCTCGGCAAACCTGCAGACCGATGAATAGAAAAAAAAGGGGCAAAAAGAAAATTGGATAAATTAAATGAAGTGGCGAGTGATGCGAAGAAGCCAGGATTGGGAAGGAACTCCGCTGGGGACACTAAATAAAGAGGGGACGGCGAATTGTGTAGCAAAACAGACCCGGCGTAAAAACAGAATTATTTCGGAAGGGTTAAGAATGAAAATTGAACTTCATGTAGTCGGAAAGTGGGGTTGCAAAATAGCGGAGGAGGAGGAGGAGGAGGAGGTAGAGGAGGAGAGGCAGGAGGAGGAGGTGGAAGAAGGAGGCGGGCGATAATAACAATTAAAAATAAGCGCGCCGTGTGCGACTTGAAGCTTTTTCGTCTCGAATTGGGAAAGAGATCATTTTTAACAATTAAAAATAAGTAAGACTTGAAGTTTGGCAAATAGATCATTTTTAACAATTAAAAATAAGGACGACTTGAAGCTTTTCGTCTCGAATTGGCCAAGAGATCATTTTTAACTTAAAAATAAGGATGACTTGAAGCTTTTCGTCTCGATTTGACAGAGATCATTTTTAACAATTAGAAATAAGTACGACTTGAAGCTTTATCATCTCGATTTGACAAAGAGATCATTTTTAACAATTAAAAATAAGGACGACTTGAAGCTTTTCGTCTCGATCTGGCCAAAGAAACCATTTTTGACGACGAGTGGTTTGTAAGGAATCAGTTTCGTGCCTCGTGAAGTGAGACGTCCCGAATCGTTCTCGAAAATGAGAGAGAAAGGAAGGTTTCTCGATACTTTCTCTTCTAAGCACAGACGAAAATTGTCTGAATGGATTGTTTTATCGAGGGAATTCTGAATACACAGCAAGTGAATCCCTAAAAAGGAAACTCCTTTGATTAGAAACAAACTGAACGCCATCAGATTTCAATCCTTGTCTCTTGCGAGAATGTAGCCTTTAGAATTGATTTTGTTATGGTTTTAGCAAGTTTATGTTTATCTAATTTTTTGCATGGGGGCGGGGGGTTGGGGGCCAAATGAGGCCCTGTTGAATAGCCAGTCAAATTTTTCACATCCTTCTCGTTCACTAGAAGCGGAAAAACCTTCGTCTGATCTCTCTATTTCTCTATCTCTCTTTCATGTAGACAGCATGGCACCTTTCTGCGGGAGCTGAGATGACTCTCTCTCTCTCTTCTCTCTCTCTCTCTCTCTCTCTCTCTCTCTCTCGTGTGTTAGCACGGAGGAGGTGACACCATGCATAATTTGTCCAAGAAGTATGAAGACATTTAGCCGGGGCGTGTCACTGTCAATTTGTCTTGGTGGTGAGGTGTAAAACGGTAGGCAGGTTTAGCACTTCTCGCCCTCATTCATCTTCGCTCGTAAGGGATTCTCTCTCCTGGTCCCCGCGCCAAGCGGCCTCTTCTCAGGCAGAAGGAGAACATCCCAAGTTCGTTTATTTGCTCATGTATACGTTGGAAAAAGAACATCCCGAGGTTGTTCGTGTGTTGATGAGAAAATCCCGTTTGTTCATTTGTTCTTGAGAACATTTGTTCATGAGAACATTTGTTCATAAATACATTGGCATAAGAACATCCCGAGGTGGTTCAATTGTTCACGAGAACACCCTAAAAGTTTGTTCATTTGTTCATGAGAACATCCCAAAGTTTCTTCATTTACTCACGAGAACATCAAGAGATTATTCATTTGTTCATGAGAACATCCCGAGTTCGTTCATTTGTTCATGAATACGTTGTCCATTTGTTCATGAGAACATCCCCAGTTTATTCATTTGTTCATAGGAACATCCCGAGGTTTTTCATTCGTCCATGAATATGTAGGTAGGGGGGTCGCTTCTGCATGATTATGAAAATTAAAGGTTCTTGGACGTTCAGTTTTCAAGGAATGCAAGCAATAATAGACTTTATATATATATATATATAATATTTCATATATACTGATATATATATATAATATAATGACCAGTAGATAATACATATCTATATATATGTGTGTGTGTTTATATTTTTTTATATATATAAGATATATAGTATATATATATATATATATATATATATATATATATATATATATATATATATATATATATATATATATGTATGTGCATATATATATGTACTATACTATATATATATATATATATAATATATATATATATATATATTCCTTCATAAAAAAACAGGCAAGAGGGACCTCCGTGATATATGTACACACAAATACTTTTATCCCCTCTTAAGAGTCGTAAATATACTTTTCTACAAACGACACCACCTTCTCCTCTGTCATCCTGACTTACTGGCGGTGATGGATCATTGCAGGGAGAACTCCCAACTATTTACTCCTTGTGGAGGGGGTGGGGGGTGTTAGTGCAAACAGTACACCTGAGGAACTCCTTAGGTGGAAAGCAGGATATTGTAGGGGTAGCCCGTTGTATCATTTCGTTTCTAGTTTGGCTCAAGTAGTGTTTATTGAATAACTACTTGAATTTCTCCTATTTTTGTCATTTTTGTCAATCACAAGAAACAGTCGCCTGTCTGTAACAGTGACACGCACTTAATGAAATGACATAGGTTTTTATAAGTGCTGATATTGCTGTAGAGTTTTGGCACTGCAATTAGGCAAGTTTTTTATTTATCATTTAGGTAACTGATTAACTAGTAGACGTCCAAACGTAAATATTCAATTTGAATGAATTTCATTGTAAAACAAGAATTGACTTCTGGAAATCCAGTTTTGTCATCCAGGGAAAAAAAAAGAAAGATGTTGTTGAATCGAGAGAAAAGATAGTATATTTACGACGTCCATATTACCATCCGCTTGTCAGCCAATTTCCACGGGCGCCGCCATGCGACCCTCATCCATTTGAGGTCCCTTTTCAGTTTTGGACGGCATGAATCTCCTAAGAGACTGTCGTGGGGTGAACACGGTGATTCATACAATGATTCATGACGAGGGCGTAGGCGTTTTTTTTTTCTTTTTTTTTTTTTTGTCAGGAGTGTTGTATTAGGCGTGTTTGAAGGCAGTGCCAATGCCAAGCGATGTCAGTTCACCCAAGCTATCTGTTAGGAAATGGTTTACTCTCTCTCGCGACCACACACACACATTCTCTCTCTCTCTCTCTCTCTCTCTCTCTCTCTCTCTCTCTCTCTCTCTCGCTTAAAAGTAACTATCACCAGTCGAAATTTATTTCTAGCAAAACACGTTTTAAATCTCTCTCTCTCTCTCTCTCTTTCTCTCTCTCTCTCTCTCTCTCTCTCTCTCTCTCGCGCTTAAAAGTAACTATCACCAGTCGAAATTTATTTCTAGTAAAACACATGTTTTAAGTTTCTCTCTCTCTCTCTCTCTTAAAAGTAACTATCACCAGTCGAATTTTATTTCTAGTAAAACACATGTTTTAAATCTCTCTCTCTCTCTCTCTCTCTCTCTCTCTCTCTCTCTCTCTCTCTCTCTCTCTCTCTCTCTCTCTCTCTCTCTCATGAAGACAAGAAATACGGCGTCGCCTTGTCACTTGATAAACTCTGCAGGATGTCATCAATAGAGTTACCTTCATTTTTTCTTCCCATTTATTCATCTTATTTTATGTCTTCTTTTGATCTTTGATTTTTTTTTCCTAAGTCTTATAAAAAAAAAAAAACCTTTGAGGAGTTTTAATAGAAAGAAATAATTCTGCGAATAATAGGTTACTTTGTTCTGTTTTTTTCATTCTGTTAATGTGAACAAATAATAATTATTTAAATTTTATTGAATTTTTTTTTTTTTTTTGGTAGTTTGTTAATGCGAACAAATATATTTTTCAGCGGTAATGTCTTTCTCCTGTGAGTTATTTATCTTAACATTCAGTGATAGCAAAAAAATTAGTTACTACTTAATTACTACTTTTTTGTTAATTGTTTTTTGGGAACCATTGAAAGTCTGACCTATTAAAAGCAAGACGCGAAGATCATGCGTAAGTTAACGTGCGTCTTAAAAAATAAAAGAAAGTTCAGCATCGCTTCATGAGAGAGAGAGAGAGAGAGAGAGAGAGAGAGAGAGAGAGAGAGAGAGAGAGAGAGAGAGAGAGAGAAAGTCCTTGAACGCGTTTCCGTTCGTGACAGTTTTTGCTTTGCTTTTGTCCTGTCTGTGATTCCAACTGCGAGAGAATTTCATTTCAACTTCAATATTATTTTTCCCCTCTTGGTAAAATGGCTCTCGGGGTCCTCGCCCCCTTTCTCTCTCTCTCTCTCTCTCTCTCTCTCTCTCTCTCTCTCTCTCTCTCTCTCTCTCGGCGTTCTGTTAAACGAAATAATTCACCGATTTTTCCCTGTGGACCCCTTTCCCTTTAAAACCAAAATTCATTTTATACTTCCCCTTTTCATTTCCCTGCCATTAAAACTATTACAGCCTCCTCCTCCTCCTCCTCCTCCTCCTCCTCCTCCTCCTCCTCCTCCTCTCCTCCTCCTCCTCCTCCTCCTCCCCTCTTTGCTTTCATCCTGCGCTATTTCGCTTCCTATTCTGCTATTCGACTTGTCCTTGATCATCATTTTATGGGGGAATTTTTTTTTCTAGTGGTGGGGGTGGGGGTGGGGGATGGAGGGGTGGTCCTTGCTATGCCTAATTCTATTTTCTTTCGTTTCCATCTACTCGTCTGTGTCCTCTCCTGTCATTTAACGGTGGCGAAAAAGAACTGAACAAACAAGAGGAGAATATGTTCAACCACTCAGTTCCGTCAACTCGAGCTTCTCGTGTTCTTGGCCGCTCTCCTCTTTTTCTCTTTCTTGCTTCTTCTTCTTCTCTTCTTCTTCTCTTTTTTCTCTTCTTCTTCTTCCTCTTCTTCTTCTTCTTCTTCTTCTCTCCCTCTTCTTTCTGTTTCTTCTTCTTCTTCCTTCTTTTCCTTCTTCCTTCTTCTCTTCCCTTCTTCCTCCTTCATTCTTCTTCTTCTTCTTTTCCAAGAGGAGAAAGACGCAGCCCGGTATTTTAAATTCGGTCGCGTGTGAGTTGTAGATCAGATGGCAGTAATCTCTCTCTCTCTCTCTCTCTCTCTCTCTCTCTCTCTCTCTCTCTCTCTCTCCACACACACACTCACACTCCCCTCTCTCCCACCCCTCACTCTTTTTCCAAAATGAAGAGGAGAGGAGGAGCAGGAAGAGAGGTAATAGGGATAGGTAGGAGGAGGAGGAGGAGGAGGAGGAAAGAGCATTCATCCAGGCAGGCGCTCCTCCTCCTCCTCCTCCTCCTTCTTTTCCTCCTCCTCCTCCCGAGATTTCTTTCATCCGTCTCAATCGTGTTTATTTCCTTCAAAATCCCCAAATTCCCATGAAAATACTTGCATATAGCGGCGGGGAGTGCCTTAAATTGGGTCCTGACCGTCCCAAACGATTTTGGCCCGTACGTCACCCGAGAGGAAGGTCGGCGCTGTCAAGAAGCGCCCTCCCGGAATGTTTTCAAAGTTGGAATGGGAATTTTGTTGCGTTCCAGAGAGCCTAGGGGGAGAAAGTTTGTATACGGACCGCCCACTCTATATTCTGGGAAGAAGAAGTTGATCTTGGAATATGTTCTCGAGATTTATAGACGATGCTCGGGTGTTTCTCTTTTATCTGTGACTTTCGAGAGATAAATGGGGGCGCTGGGGATGCGGCGGCGGCGGCGGTGGTGTGTCCGTATAGACGCGAAACCATACATGCGGGCAAGCACGCAGACGTCTGTTTGTGGGTTCTACTCTTCTCTCAGGAATAGAAGTGGAGGGTTAGGGAATAGATTCAGAGGATAATCTGTTGTAGGGGGGAATTTGTTAGGAGATACAGACTGACATTTTGGGGCAACATTACACACAAAGAACTGCCATACACACACTTTATGTTTGTGTGTATATATATATATATATATATATATATATATATATATATATATATATATATATATATATATATATATTATATATGTATACAGCATGTATTCCTTACATAACGTATTTGAAAGACTGTGCACATAAATGAAATGAATGTCTTAAAACAATTAAGCCTGAGTTCAAAGCAGATTGTGAAGACTTGTGAAACAAATGTACAAGGAAATTATTCCTGCCTGAACTGCCATCATCTTCGAAGTGGATCGTTAAATGAAATTCCCGCAATATATAGTCATATAATATATATATATATATATATATATATATATATTAGATATAGTGTGGTGTCCGTGTGTGTATATATAGTATTACATTATATATTATATTATATATATATTTATATATAATTATATAATTATATATATTAATAATATATATATATTATATATAACATTTTAAACCCCAAACCAGACTGTCTGTATAAAACCTGGGCCGAAAACGCTACACAAGAGTTCCTCTTCTTCCCTCCCTCTACTTCCTCGAAGCCTACTCGCGTGTAACTGCTTTGACGCCATCTTGCCGGGTTTCTTTCACCCCCTTTAGGCCACTTACACCCCCTCCCCCTTTCCCTTTTCTGATGGGGGCGTTTCTCCCCCCACCCACCCCCCCCCCCCCCGCCTTTATATGCCCCCAGTTTGCCTTTTATTTTCCTCCGTGACTGTGCTTAACGTCACTCTTGATATTTAGTAGCAGAAGGGCGGGGGCCGGTCGCCTGGGTGCTCTCTCTCTCTCTCTCTCTCTCTCTCTCTCTCTCTCTCCTCTCTTCTCTCTCTCCTTTGGCTTCTCTGTTTTCCCCTCTAGCTGCCTCCTTCCTCCCCTTGGTGGTCCCCACCCCCGGACTCTCAGACTGGTTTGGTCTCGAGGGTTTGAGGGGTCCGACCTCAGAAGGTAAAGGGGGCTCCAAGCCCCTTGTCCCGTAACTTTGGAATATAAACACTCCCCTCTCTCTCCTTTCCCCTCTTCTCCCCTCCCATCCCATCCCAGGCCCTACGTCATTCGGCCATTTTGTCTACTCGAATGGTTTGGTAACTTTTTTTTTTTCTTTTTTTTTACTAAAGATTCCTGTGATGTGTTTCGGTTACTTGAAGAGCCTGACATGATTATTTCCATATTATGCGGGATTTGTCTCTCTCTTTTTTTGTTATTAGGACTAATTTGATCTTAATGTCTTGTTTATCTTGTTTCTTCTTCTTCTTCTTCTTGCCGTTGACTTATAGGTAATGAGACATAGCCGTCCTTATCCTTAGTCAACATAACCTTTAAATAAAATATATAACCTCAGTTCTTTGTATTCTGTGTACTTTGATTACGCGTCCATTATTGTTGATATTACTTATTATATTGTATTTCACTGCGTTAAGGTTTCATGAACTGATTTGAAGTCAAAAACTCAATTTTTTAGTTTCTAATTCTCATACAATCAAAGACGCTTTGGTGGCCATGTTAGTGAAACGCGGAGTGCAAATACCGCAGAGTTTGTTCAAAACAACACCTGTATTCTAGTATTGCCTTCTGTACATTTTTATTTTATATTTTGCATTTTATCGTATTGCAGTTTTGTCGTTTTTATATATTTTTTATAATTTTATTACTATTATGGTATTACACAGTTTTCATATTTTTATATCCTTTTCCTTTTTATTATGTTTTTTTTTTTTTTTTTTTTTATCAATCACAATTTAGTTTCCGCTATTAGATTTCTGATGTCATTTAATTTTTTGTCATACAGTTTTTGATGTCACTCAATTTCAGGCGCCATTCAGTTTTTGCTGTCATTCAATTTCTGACGTTATTCAGTTTCTGATGTCGTTCAAGTCTTGACGTCATTTAATTTTGTTATTTCATGCACTTTTTTTATGTCATTCAGTTTTTTATGTCATTCAATTTCTGACGTTATTCAATCTCTGACGTTATTCAATTTCTGACAGCATTCATTTTTTTCATTATTCGTCATTCAGTTCCTAATATCATTCAATTTCTGACGTCACTCAGGCATCTGACATCATTTAGTTCTGACGTCACTCAGACATCTGACATCATTCAATTTCTGACGTCACTCAGGCATCTGACATCATTCAGTTTCTGACGTCCCCTCGCATCTGACTCATTCCCTTTCTGAACGTTCACTCAGGCATCTGACATCATTCAGTTTCTGACGTCCCTCAGGCATCTGACATCATTCAATTCTGACGTCACTCAGACATCTGACATCATTCAATTTCTGAAGTCATTCACGGTCCATCTTAACCTCCGGCCTCAGTCATTAGGATTTCAAAGTCGTATAGGATACGAAGGATAACTGCGTTTCCCCTGAGCCTGCCCTTGGCCAGCTTAACTGCTATTCCTCCTCCTCCTCCTCCTCCTCCTCCTCCAGCAGCGCCTTCTTCGGCCTCTCTCTCTCTCTCTCTCTCTCTCTCTCTCTCTCTCTCTCTCTCTCTCTCTCTCTACCAACCTGCTATACTCATTCGTTTCTCCTTGTTCCTTTCCAGCAGCGCCTCCTTCGGAGTCTCTCTCTCTCTCTCTCTCTCTCTCTCTCTCTCTCTCTCTCTCTCTCTCTCTCTGCTTTTTTTTTTGAAAAAGGCAAGCAAGTCACACAAAACGTAAAAGAGCAAAATACGCTTCAAGAAACGTAAACATTTCTCTCTCTCTCTCTCTCTCTCTCTCTCTCTCTCCCTAAGAACGCGCTCGCAGCGTTCTTCTTCCCTGGGAGACAATACTCGGCGGCGGCCGCCCTCAGCCATAATATGAAGACACCAAGTCTCTGGCTTTCTCCATTCGGAGTGAGGAGTGTAATTCCTCTTCACAGTGCGGCCGCCCAAATTCCCCCCCCCCCTCCCCCGGGTTCCTCCACCGCTTCTTAGGGGCCTCCTGTGCGGCGGCTGATTGGATTATGCAGATGAGCAGCAACACATGGTTTGAGTCATTTCCCGCTACACTCTGGGGGGTTTTCCGAGCAGCCAGTGTAGGAGTGGAAAGGAAGGAAGGAAGGAGAGGAAAAAGAAAGAGAGAGAGAGAGAGAGAGAGAGAGAGAGAGAGAGAGAGACGCCGAAGGAGGCGCTGCTGGAGGAGGAGTAAGAAGAAGCGAATGAATATAGCGGGTTGGTTAGCCATGGACAGACTCGGCTGTAGGAATGAAAAGAGAGAGAGAGAGAGAGAGAGAGAGAGAGAGAGAGTGTGTATGTTTCTTGAAGGATATGTTCGTTTTCTTTAACAAAAAATTTACAGCCTCTTAATATTTTGACAGAGAGAGAGAGAGAGAGAGAGAGAAGAACGCTTATTGAAGGGAATGTTTGGTTTTGCTTGAGAGAGAGAGAGAGAGAGAAAGAGAGAGAGAGAGAGAGAGAGAGAGAGAGAGAGAGAGAGAGAACGCTTATTGAAGGGAATGTTTGGTTTTGCTTGATCGAGAGAGAGAGAGAGAGAGAGAGAGAGAGAGAGAGAGAGTATTTGTTTCATGAAAGCTATGTTTGCTTCAGGGTACATTGGCTTCATGATATGTATTGTGGGTGGGGAACTGAATGCAGTCAGATATTTAAACACGTAGCCCGAATGAACTTAGACTTCAACAGTCTTCTCAGATACGTTCATTTCTTTATCATCAATTAGTTTACTCATGATATTCCTCGGTGGGAATTATAGATTATTTCGCTTTGGTCTGAGATCATAGCTGTGATGATTCTACGTTTTCAATATGGTAATGGAGGGTGTTTGTTGCATTCAACTGCATTATATTTTTTTCAGCGTTGCCCGAGTAGTTTTCTCCCTTTTAGGATTATGGTCACTCGCAATTGTTAACTGTTCGTGTCAGGTGTAGCATCATTTCTCTTGCTTTTAGTCACTGAGGGATTTTATAGACAAGCAGATCGCTCCTGCAATTGGTAGCTGTCAGGTGTAGCATCACTTCTTTTGTTTTTAAACAGGGAGGGATTTCTTAGACAAACAGATCGCTCCTGTCCTCTTGGTGATGGGAAAAAAAAGGTCTGCATTATAACCTCTCGACGTCCACCGAGAAGAAGAGATGGAGGAGGAGGACCCCCCCTCTCACCCAAAATAAAACCTTTTGCGACTCTCAATTTTCCAGGTATTACGAGACGGGCTCCATCAGGCCGGGTGTCATCGGCGGGTCGAAGCCCAAAGTAGCCACCCCGACGGTGGTGGACGCCATCGCCAACTACAAGAAGCAGAACCCGACGATGTTCGCCTGGGAGATCAGGGATCGGCTGCTGACGGACGGTGTGTGCGACCAGGAGAGCGTCCCTTCGGTGTCGAGCATTAACAGGTGGGTCCTGGCCACGACTTGACTAACCTCCTCAAACCCGTTCTCTTCTAGATATTACGAGACCGGGAGCTACAAAGCCGGGGTCATCGGCGGCTCGAAGCCGAAAGTGGCCACGCCGGTGGTGGTCGAGGCGATCGCCCGATACAAAAGGGAGAACCCGACGATGTTCGCCTGGGAGATTCGCGACAGGCTGTTAGCCGAGAGTGTTTGTAGCCAGGAGAATGTGCCCTCCGTCTCCTCCATCAACAGGTAACATCCGTCGGGCAGTAGAACGGAGACCTGCATCATATATATGGCCTGCAAATTTCAAAAAAAATCCATCAAAAGCACTTCTCCCACCCCCCGCCCGCCCCTCCCACCTACCTACCTACCTACCTACTACCTAACTATAGCTGGCTCACTTAAGGTAGATTCTTGGATGAGCCCTATACCTGCGAGACGTTTGTTTGGCGGCCGCTGATTGGCTGGTACCGGGAGGTATAGGCAGCTCCGCCAAACAAACGTCTCGCAGGCATAGAGCTCACCCAAGAATCTACCTTAAGTGAACCAGGCTATAGCTCTACTACCTGCCTGCCTGCCTCTGCCTGCCTGCTGCTGTTGTGGCCTGCGCTAGTCTGGCCTGTCTTGAACGCAGAAGCACATTCCACCCGATCTGCTTTCGTTGTGTCTGTAATCATTGTCCCAGACCAGACCGCACTGTAATATGTGATCATTCAGAAATGCACCATTTTTTTTCCGTGAGTTGTAGATGAACTGGCAAAGTGGACTGCTTAGAACAGTTGTAGTTTTATTTTGCACTGTTGAACACTGATACCTTCTTCATGGCACATGAATTTCCGTTTGCGTTTGTGTGTGAGTATCTACTAGTCTTGCACGTAGGTGTTTTTTTTTTTTTCTTTAGAAAATAGAAAGAGGTTTGTATTATACGATTTTTTCTATTTGGTTTTGTCTTTTTTTTAGATCTTAATTATTTTATTGATCTACGCACGCTTCTTCTTTTTTGTTTTCGTGTTTTAGATACATTATCAAATCTAGCCTTTGTTTTCAGTGTGCCGGCAGATTTTTATGTACTGATGGTAAGTTTATCACTGAATATCGATGAAATACATTTAATACATGCATATAAACATACATACACCGCACCTGCACATTATCATTATTTCTATGGATAATATAGACTTATGTGCCTTTATAACAACATATATCTATCTACACTACATATATATATATATATAAATATATATATATATATATATATATATATATTATATATATATATATATATATATATATTGACGCTTAACCCCCCTCTTTTATTTTGAATGAATTCTGAGAGTTTTCGTTTTATACAACAATGAAAGCGCCTCCTGCTGTATCAATTCCCACATTTATCCTCAAACATTCCTCTTTCTTTTTTACCACCCTTTCTTTCTGGAATAAGTTTGTAAAGACGGGGGTTGAGGGGAGGGGGGGGGAATTTTGTGTGTGTGTGTGTGTGTCTCGCACATCTATTCCCCTCGGTAGGGGGCAGCAGCACCAGCTGGGGACAGGGCAAAGGAACTCGGATCCACCGACGAAGCAAAATTTTTAATGGATCATCCAAGGACCTTCTGCTGAACCCATTATCTCGAGGGCTCTCTGGGAATCGTGATTTTACGAGGTCTCGGCCTCCTCCTCCTTCTTCTTCTTTTTCCTATTTTTTATCCTTCAATCCTTTCCCTCCCTCCCGTTGCTCTCTGGTTCTTATCCCTGGTGCTCTACCACTTCTAGTCTCGTCTTTGCGTCCTTAGACGACAGACAGAGAGAGAGAGAGAGAGAGAGAGAGAGAGAGAGAGAGAGAGAGAGAGAGACGTTGCTCTGGTTCTTGTTCCTGGTGCTCTACTATCATTCTCGTCTCTGCGTCCTTAGACGCCAGAGACAGACAGAGATACAGAGAGAGACAGAGACACAGGGACAGAGAGAGACGGGGGAAAAAAGGAGGGTAAAAAAAAAAATCAGGCACTAGCTATTGTGTGCCTTTTGGGGACGCCGAAACGGGCCTTGGTGTTTGCTGATGAGGTTAAGTATGGATTGCAACAGAGTAATGCAGGGTTTATGTTTAATACGGGAGAGACCCACTCGTTATCCTCTTCCTCCCTGCTCATTTGCATTGCAGATTGAGAGCGGGCGACTCTCCGACTCTTCTAGGGGAGACCACTACCTTCCCTCTTCCTCCCTCTCTCCCACCCCTACCCATCCTATGACTACCTAACCCACCCACCCACCCCCCACATCACTCCATCCTCCCCCCACCCCCCCCACCTAGCCCCGTGCCTAACATGCCAGTCATTATTCTTCCTTCAGTAAATACATTTTATAACTGTAAAAAAAAAATGATACATAGATGCTACTGAGGGCGAAAGTAGATGAGGGGGTGGGGGGGGGGGAGTCTTGAGTTAAATTTCCTATGAAAGTTGTTATTGGACACAACATGTCGTTTTCCATGGCATGTTATTTTTGTACGAGTATTTATGTTTATTTATTTATTTATTTAACTCTAGTAGCTTTGGATTCAGGTTTCTTTCTTCCGTTAAGAAATGCGCACAGTTGGCCAGACAAGATAATGATGAAAGACGAACGCATTGTCAAAGAGGTCGCGACGTCATTCGCTCTTTCCTGTGTCGTCTTACAAAGAACTTCCACCCCCCCCCCCCCTTAAGATTCTTTGGTCCCCTTGAAAGGACTCCTTCTTCCCCAACTCCTCTGAAGGACTCCTTTGGTCCCCTGGAAATTAATTCATTAAGCATCCCCCCTCCCACAAGGACTCCTTCCCCTCACCCTTCTGAAGGACTCCTTTCTCCCTCCAAAGGACTCCTCCCCTATAAAGGACTCCTTCCTTCCTTCGAAAGGACTCCAAACTCCTTCCCCCAACTCTTCCAAAGGATTCCTGCCCTCCAAAGGATTCCTCCCCTTCTTCGAAAGAACTCCGAACTCCTTCCCCCAACCCCTCCAACGGACTGCTTCCGCCTCCTCCAAAGGATCCTTTGGGCCCCCTCCAAAGGACCCCTTCTCCCTCAAAAGGACTCCTCCTTCTCCTTTCCTTGAAAACAGCAGCCCCTACCATCCAGCAGCAGCAGCAATGTGCAAAGTTGATGGCTCCAGCTTAAGGACGCCATTGCTCGTGATGGCCCCTAAAGTTGGTGGGTAGTGTGGAGCAGCTACGAGGCAGGAAGGGCGCCTTCCAAAAGATTCCTCCTCCTCCTCCTCCTCCTCCTCCTCCGAAGACAAATTCTCTCTCTCTCTCTCTCTCTCTCTCTCTCTCTCTCTCTCTCTCTCATACAAAATTGTGTGTTTTCGTATGTGTATATATAAATTTTATATGTACGCGTGTGAGTGTGTGTGTTCTTTCACACATACACACATACAATCAAAATTGTGTGTTTTCGCATGTGTATATATAAATTTTATATATACGTGTGTGTGTGTGTGAGCGTATACGTGCGCGCAAGCGCTCATACTCGGTATTCAGAAGGCTCTAATCGTTAAAAGCCACTTGAGTATTACTGATTAATTAATACGTTCATATTGAAGGAAGAAAGGGATAGGTATAGATATGGGAAATATTACCTTTAAAAAAAGTGGTATAAGGAGGAGGAGTTTGAGAAGAAGGAGGAAGAGTAGGAGGTGGAGGTGGAAGAAATGTAGGAGGAGGAGGAGGAGGAGGAAGAGTATTGGGGGGTGGGAGGGGGAGGAGTAGGAGTAGGAGGAGAGTGGGGGTGTGAGAAGGGGTATATATGGGGTTGCCTTGATTTCGATGGACCAGCTATTTATGGGCTCTTTATCTAGACGAAATCGATGATCAGCCCTTTGATGAGGTTTTCATGTCCTTCTCTTGTAGTTACGGAAGGGAGGAAGGCGCGGAGGAGGAATTCCTCTCTCTCTCTCTCTCTCTCTCTCTCTCTCTCTCTCTCTCTCTCTCTCTCTCTATTCATCCTTCAGTCAGTGTTTCTTCTGTCTTGTCTTACTAAGCGTTCTCTCTCCTTTATTAACGATTAGAATCGAGTTACATCAAATAATGAATAATACAGAATAGGAAAGATTAAGTTAGTTTGTGGTATTATTATCTTAATAATACCATTCGAGTCCAGTTTCGCTTATGGAGGATTCCATAATGCAGAGAAAAACGAGTCCAAGAAGCTTTACTTATTTATTTGTTTATTTATTTTTTATCTTGACGCAGAGCGTGAAAAAAAACCACGTCTTCTGATGAAAAAAGAAAACAAAATATTCTCTCTTTTCCATTGTGTTTCTTATCACAGTCGCCAACTCTTTACTTAGAACGAAACATCGGAAAACGAACGCTGTTATTTGCCGGGGTCAGATCTATATATATAAGCTACTTGATGAGAAAAAAAACTAAAAAAGTAAAAAAAAAAGAATATTGGCGAAGTTTTTTTCATTTAGTTTTTGTTTTTTGAAAAGACCAGATATATGTATATATATATTATATATATATATATATATATATATATATCATATATAATATATATCATAATATATATATATATATTATATATATATATATATATATATATATTTATATAGATATATATATATATATAAGCTACTTAATGAAAAAATTAAAAAATAACTGGCAAAGATATATATATATATATATATATATATATATATATATATATATATATATATATATATATATATGAAAACAGAAAAACAAAAAACTAAAATAAACTAAAAAAAAAAACACGTGAAGTTTTTTTCTGGTTTTTTTAATTATTTATTTTAAGGGCAGATATATACGTATATACATAAGCTACTTGATGAAAACAAAAAACAAAACAAAAAAATAAAAAAATAAACTAAAAAAATAAACTAAAAAAAAAAATAGAAAAACTGGAGTAAAGTTTTTTTTTTTTTTTTTTTTTGTTTTTTTTTTTTTGAAAGGGCAGAGAGAGTTTTCTCCAATGAGGGGAAGATCAGCCAAGCAACAAATATGGTATCCGCCATCTTGATCCTTCTCGGCGGCAAAACTTGCGACGTTGACAGATGGAGATCAAGGCTCCGGCTCCCCCGACTAAATTAGCTTTTCCTTATTTGAGAGGTTTGGGATTAATCCCCTTTCCATCCCTCACTCCCCTTTTAACCCCCCTCCTTCCCCCTCCCTCCTCTCTCTCCCTTTTCCTCCTCCACTTTCCTCTTCCTGAGTTTACTATGTTCTTCGTCTTTTTCTTCTTCTTCTTCCTTTCTAGTTATTATTAAGAATGGAATGGAGGTTGTTATGTTGTGAAATGGATTGTTGAAAGAAGAGGCTTCTAATATCTGTGTCAGTCTTCTTGGTATTAGGTTATAATATCTTTGTCATTCTTCTTGAGGATATTAGACACTTATAATATCTGTGTCATTCTTCTTGAGGATATTAGGTTATAAAATCTGTGTCATTCTTCTTGAGGATATTAAGTTATAATATCTGTGTCATTCTTCTTGAGGATATTAGGTTATAAAATCTGTGTCATTCTTCTTGTGGATATTAGACACTTTGAATAATTGTGTCATTCTTCTTGGGGATATTTGAATATAATATCTGTGTCATTCTTCTTGAGGATATTAGAAGCTTATATAATCTGTGTCATTCTATTTGAGGACATTAGAGGCTTATAATATCTGTGCCATTCATCCTGCCTAGAGAGAGAGAGAGAGAAAGAGAGAGAGAATCACGATTGCACAGTGCAATATGAACAAGAGAAGCCCCCTCACTCCATGCCCTAGGAAGCAACCTCCTCCTTCTTCTCTCTATGCCCCAGGTGCTTTATTAAACCCCCCCTCCCTCCCCCTATCTCCCCTTATCCTTCCTTCCCTTCCCTTCCTTCCTCCCGCGCTGTTTCGTGTCCCCTGCCCCGACACCAGCAACAGAAGGGCCAATGTTTACAAGCGATTGAACACCAATGCGTCCTTCATAAACAACCGCCTGTCCTTTTTACCCTCGCACTGGTTCTCCGTCTCTCTCTCTCTCTCTCTCTTTTCTCCCTCGTCCATTGTGAAAGCTGGCTGCTGTCTTCTGTCCCGTATTTGCATTAAGAGATCGCCGTACTAACAGCCAGACAGGATATTAATAGGTTCAGTGAAGGGAAAACATTATAGGAACATTCAGACGTGGAGTTAATAGGTTTAGTGACTGGATAACATTGTAGAGACGTTCAAACATGAAGTTAATAGGTTTAGTGAAACATTCAGAAGTGGGGTTCATAGGTTTAACGAAGGGATAACATTATAGAAACATTCAGACGTGGAGTTAATAGGTTTAACGAATGGATAACATTGTAGAAACATCCAAACATGGAGTTAATAGGTTTAACGAAGGGATAACATTATAGAAACATTCAAACATGACGTTAATGTGTTAACGAAGAATTAAAGTCAGATTTGTTCATATTATTTGCATTAGAAAAAGGAGATGAATATTTTGTAAAAAAAAACTTTTTTATAAAGTTGCAAAAATAAAGATCCCAATAGCTGGCTTTAAAGCCTTGAAGAAATGTATTTTATTTGTTTTGTTTTAAAGTTGCAATGAAGATTCGACACCAAACAGATCCCAGCTATAGGCATTAACATCTTTGCAATGCAGTGCATTGGTGCTTTGCAACTTGCAAACGTTTTAGCTCGCTTATCTGTGGTATGAGGCTTAAGTATATATATATATATATATATATATATATATTATATATATATATATTATATTATATATACATATATTAATATATATATATATATATATATATATATATATAAAATCCTAATAATATATATATATATATAATATAATTATATATGTATATAAAGAACCATCTCGAAAATCCACTTATCTGTCTACTCCATTCATTCACATTTTTATTTCTCTGAGAAAAATGATATAAAAAAGGTAACATTTCATTCCGATTAAAATCCTCTTTTATCGTCCCTCAAAGTGATTCTCCCTCGAGAGAGAAAACTTCGACATTTTCTTTTTTATTTTTCCTTTTCCTTTCTCCTCTCGTCGCTTTCTCCTTCCACGTTGTTAGAGAGAGAGAGAGAGAGAGAGAGAGAGAGAGAGAGAGCCCTTAAGTGAAAGTCATGCTATTTAATTTTCTTCTTTTATAAAGTCCAAAAAGTAAATGGGGCAGAAATAATGAGACCCGCGCCAACTGTGCGCTTCTTCCGGCGTGAACATGACGCCCTGGACCGTGTATAATATCACTTTTGGGAACTCTGCAGCTCCGCCGACGCCGGCCCCCGGGCCACGGTTCGTCCTCAGCTTCACCCGAGGGTGTGGGTAGGTCTTCAAGACTTGGTCCTCCACCCCCGTGGGTGTGGGCAGGTCTTCACACTTGATCCTCCACACCCGGGGGTGTAGGTAGGTCTTCAAGACTTGGTCCTCCACCCCGACGTGTATGTATGTAGATCTTGAGGATCACGTAAAAGAGATTAACTCGTGGTTAACCTCCGTGTTTAGATAAATGTCGTTCAGGGACCTTTTAGAGTATTAGACGCGTTGACAAATTGGGCCGTTTAGAACAACGGTCTGGACTTATACATATACATATATACATATATCTCATGCGCGCTCAAATGCCGTGAATTCTCTCCACTTGGCGAACTCGTTGCGTTAATGATAATGCGAATCTAATTGCACATGCTCGAGTATGATGTCAGTCTGTTTTTTCCATTTAACTAAAGTGCATCACAACAGATATTCTACAGTAGAATCCACATTAATAATCGTGATTACAAAGACGAAATGTATTTGTCAAAATGGATCCACATCTTAAAGTCTTTGGACTTGATCACAGAAGGATGGACGAAAGCTTTAAGCTCTGTATAGGTTTTTACAAATATTTTCGTATTTATAATCAAAGTTAGTAGATAAGTTAGTTAGATAGATAAGTGCGAAGCACGATGCGGTGTTTTTATGTTTCGCAAAAAAAAAAAATGTTGATTTCATTTATACTTCGTTCGTGTAGTACTCAAGACATTACAATGGCGACTGGTTTTCTCAAATCATCAATGCCAACTCGTTTTCCCAAATCAATGCAACAACTTGTTTTCCAAATCAATGCAACTCGTTTTACGTTTTCCCAAATCAATGCAACTTCTTTTCTCAAATCAATGCATCTTGTTTTCTCAAATCAATGCAACGTCTTTGCTCAAATCAATGCAACTTCTTTTTGCTCAAATCAATGCAACTTCTTTCCCCAAATCAATGCCAACTCGTTTTCCCAAATCAAAGCAACTTGTTTAACCAAACCATCAATTCAACTCGTTTTCCCAAATCAATTGGCTTTTAATGGCCTTCTTTTCGTTTCATGAATATAATTGAATGCTTTATGAGCGGAGTGCGTGTTTGACACGCGCGTGATCCCATCGATTTGTAAATATAGTTGCAATAACAAGAAACCCTTCAGTTTCTCTCTTTATTATTCTCTTTATCAATCTCTTTATCATTTAGAGGAGAATTTTATGACATCAATCACGTGTCTGCATAATTTTATGTCGTTGTGGAGAGACGGCGGAGATAATATAATCGCGCACTATGTTTTAGTAACTCGATGGGAATCCAGTCCTCTCTCTCTCTCTCTCTCTCTCTCTCTCTCTCTCTCTCTCTCTCTCTTTGATTATCTCCCGTTGACCGACCATCAATAGACCTTCAGGCCTATGTAAGGCGACCATTTGTTCGTAATTACATCAGATGAACGATAATTCGTTGACGTGACAGGTCTACCTATAATAAAGGAATCCGTTTTAAGTTTCTTTTACGAAAACACAGAATATCATCATTCACGTATGCGACTTCAAGAATCCGACTTCAAGAATAATCGCTGATGTTTATTAAATGGTTATCATTATACGTGGACGACCACCGGTAGCGACAATCTCTGCTTTTGGAGAGCGACAGGTGGACAGCGAAGTCGCTGTATTGTCCTGGTCCCCCCCTAAAGTCCGCTAATCCGCCCTACCAGCACCTAATACAATGCCCTTGTTACTCTCACCACGGTGCACATCGCTGCTCACTTGATGCGTTCGTCTCTCTCTCCCTTTCTCTCTCTAAGTCTGTCTGTCTCTCTCTCTCTCTCTGTCTCTCCCTTTAGCTTCGTTTATTAATGATCTTTCGCTTCTCCATCGCACGAAGTCGCGTAAATCACAAAAGGTACAGGAACTCTTCGACGAAGCCATTTTTTAGTTTTTGTTTATAGAAACTACAAACCGCCTCTCAAACGAAGACGCTCTCTCGCATCCTCTGGTTCCGAAGCGTGACTGTGAAAACGCGCCCCAGAATCGAGCGGGACGAAAACGCGCGGGAAAAGCGACCCAAACCTTTCGGAATTGATCGGTCGCGGGGGGCCAACGCCGCAGCTCGTGCCACTCCGCCAAATGCGAAACCGATGCTCCTGATGCTCACTTAATTATTGCACTCAGCGAAGTGATGGCGGAGTGAGCCACTCAGTGGAGTAATTGATGAGTAAATATGTCATATGCCCGCTCGTTCATTAGGCTGAAGGTCTGGCGCGCTGTGTCCGTCCTTCCCGCGTGGCGATGGTGCTTCTTCTTCGCCTCCTGCTGTTTTCCGTCGAGGTTTTCCGTCTTTCCCCTGTTGCCTTTCCTCCCCTGACACGTTTTCCGGTCTCTTTAGCTTTTAACCTTTTTATAGTCTTTATTCTTAGTACGTTAACGTTGACGATAAGCGAAGAGAAGATTAGAGATCCATGCGAAGAGAAGGCTTAAAAAAATCTCCGCGCCTCCACGCATTCAAAGTTCCTTCGGACCGAACACAAATCGCCTGCTGTTTTACAGCTGTTTTCCGTCATTTCACTACTGCCTTTCTGCCCCTAACCCATTTTCCCCGTCTCTTTAACTTTTACCCTTTTTATTCGTCCTATCTTTGCTACGGTACCGTCAGCGGAAAGTAATAAAAACAAAAAGGATAAATGATCTCTGTGACTCGATGAACTCAAAAGTTATTTCGGATTATACAAATCGTTAATGAAATGCAACTGCTGTTTTCCTATCTCTTTACCTTTTACCCTTTTTATTCATTCTGTTCTTAGTACCTTACCGTCAACGTAAGAGGGATAAAAAAAAATAAGGATAAACAAGCGAAGAAAAATATTTAAGAAAAAAGAAAAAAATATCTCAACGCCCCAACGAACTCGACAAGTTCCTCGGGAAGAAAACAAATCGAGAATGAAATGGAAGTAACTAAAAATCTGGAAGCCGGAGGTGCTTTCTCTCCCCCCTCCTCCCCCCTCTTCCCCTCACCCTTCCCGCTCCCCCTACCCCATCCGGTCCCCCTACAGCCCCCTGGGGATCGTTCCAATAAAGTAAAAGTGCATCAAGGGACGAGTGCGAATTAATAAAGGAATTTATTAGCAATAAAGGGAGCAAGACCAAATGTAGACTGCGTTCCCCAAGGACTTCGGATCAAGGGGAGGTGGAGGAAGGAACAGAACATCGCGCTCTGGAACTGAGGAGGAACATCGCTGTTACATCGCTGTTACAACTGCTCGTACTACCATTACTACTAATGATTAGTGATAGTAATGAGTCCATGCTCTCTCTCTCTCTCTCTCTCTCTCTCTCTCTCTCTCTCTCTCTGCTTAAGGAAAAAGATAGATGAACTTTTTTACAATAATACTACAACGATGTCTTCGCGGATGGACTAACAAAGCTTTGAGACATCCTAATCCTTGTAACTGTTAGTGATTAGTGAATGTGATTGTTCTCTCTCTCTCAGTGAGGAAAAAGCAGATGAACTATTTACAATAATGCTACTAATGGTACTAGTAATGACATTCTCTCTCTCTCTCTCTCTCTCTCTCTCTCTCTCTCTCTCTCTCACGAGTTTTTTCCACAGCAAATTAAAGGGATCCTTTAGATTAATCACAAAAGACGTCATACATAATAATTTCTAAATAATCTTCATACCATTTTTCAGGATGGGGCAAATGTCGTATTTTTTACCCCAGGCCAATAAAAATTATAATAATAACAATGTAGTCCATTGAATAAAGAGAGAGAGAGAGAGAGAACCATGTTATTATTGTTATTATTATCACAGTAAAAAGTTCATATACTTTTCCTGGCGCAGGAGTGAGAGAGAGAAGAGAGAGAGCACCGAGCCTTTATGTAATGGCGAGTATTAGAATTATTTTTTTTATAATAACGCAGTGCTGTAATGATGAGAGAGAGAGAGAGAGAGAGAGAGAGACGTGACATCGAAAGCAAGACAGACAACACAAAATAAATCCGAAAGAGAGTGTGACAGAGAATCAGAAAACGAGAGAGAGAGCCAGCAAGCAAGCATGCAAGCACCACGGAGAGGAGTTTTCTCTTTTTTTTTTTTTTTGTATAATTGCATCTGCTTTTATCGATTAACGCGGGAGTGAATTAATGGACGGTATCATGAGAAAACGGTCGTGTCCCGGTCATGCGTGCGACCGCAAACAGATAGGTGAGATAGGACGAGGTGGCGGTGTAGCCGCCCGCCCGCGGGCGTCCTCTTGCGTGCTAATTGTTGACAGAGAGGGCGGAGGCGCGAGGATTCGACGTATTTACACTGGGGCTCGATATCGGGTATCGGATCTCATTACTCGGCTTCAGTGTCGTCGGCTCCTGTTGTTGCTGGTATAATAGGTCATAGCTGATTGGTAACGGGTCGTTTTCTGTTTGACTCTTTTAAAGTCATTTCACGCGGGCGGGGATTTAGGGGTGGTCTTATTTACGTTTTTGTGGGCGTGGATGAATGTACTACGTCTTTTTGGTGGCCCTTTTTTTTTATCCCAGCGTGTACACGTTTCATAATATTTACTCATTACAATTTAATAGTTTGGAACCACACAATTTTTTTTTACTGTTGATTTTTTTATTATATTCCTTGTCGTTTTGCCTTCATTATTATTATATTACATTTTTACAATGCTTTCTTAATACGGTTTTATAGTCAGAAGCAACGCAAAATTGTTGTCATTTAATGTTTATTTTAACTAGATTATTACTGTTGATTTTGTCTTAAATTCCTTGTTTTGCTTACATTGATATTGTAATGATTCATAAAAACCGTGAATTTGAAAGGTGACCCTCAGTGTTGTTATTATTTTTTTTATGACGTCGTCCTTTTTTTCTGTTTTTCTTTTTTTTTTCGTTGTTTGTCCTCAGCAGGACCCCGTACCGCTATCAAAACAGAACTCAGGTTACCCCTTCTTTATGTACCCTGATCACTCACTCACAGCGAAAGTTTTGGTTTAGTGACAGCGTTGTGTTTGTCCGAGTAATAGTACTTTAACCAATATCATCTTTCGAGACTTGAGGAGGGGATTGTCTTAAGTTTTTTTTTTTTTTTTTTTTTTTTTTTTTTTTTTTTTTTTTTTTTTTTTTTTGCTGGCTCGACTAACGAAAGTATCTTTGAAAAAATGAAATGAATAAGATTGCTCAATATCTATGTATGTAAAAAAAATTATTCCTTTTAGTGTATGAAAACGTCAATTTTTTTTTAGTTTATGAAAACGCGTAGAATTATTTTGTTTTTGTTTATGAAGTAAACTTTTTTTCTTGGTGTATCAAAACGTCTTCCTTTTTTCTCTTTTGAGTATATGAAAACATGTAGATTTTTTTCTTTTTGAGTTTATGAAGTCAACTTGAAAAAAAAGAATAAACAGGTGATTGCTCAGTATTTAAATATGTAACTATTGCTTTTTGAATTTATGATGTCAATATGGACAGAAAATGATCGGGTAATATCTGCTAAACATTTAAAAAAATTTAATAAAGTCAACGTGAAAAAATAACGATAAAATTGGAAGTCTTAGAATAAAAAAAAACACACAGATTTGGCGATATCTAAATATGGAAAAAAAAACTTTTTGAGTTTATGAAGTCAGCATGAACACAGAACATAAACAGACGTCTTAAAATAGAAGAAAAAATCGAAATTTATTTAACTGTACAACTATTTAGAAATAAAACTGTACACAGAGCTCTATGTATAGTTTCATTTATAAATATATATTTGTATACTAACACAACTGTGGATTCGTTTCTCCAATGAATGGAAGATAAAACAAAATAGATATTTTGCATCTTGTAACACGACAAAATGAATGAAAAAACTCGATTTTAGATATATTTATATAACGCAAAATCTATGTTATATCTCCTCGTAAAAATGGACAAAATGGTTTCTTTTTGCAATAAGGCAAAATAGATATTGTATGATATCTCGTCATAACACTCAAACGAACAATAAAAAACTAAAAAAACTCCAATTTAAAATGTTTTATTTGTAAAACTAAGACAAAAAATAAATATATTTCCTCGTCAAACTTGGCAAAAAAGATTTGCTTATC
>NC_087221.1:47021488-47071488 GCF_015104395.2 Macrobrachium nipponense
TATATATATTATATATATATATATATAGTGTCTCCTTTTCTTGTTGAATTTCCAAACGATCGATTTATTTATTTTATCTTTTCTAAAAAGCAATTACTTCCTTTGGAATTCTCTCCCTACTTTTGGTTCTCCAGACACCTTTATCCCTTCAAGAGGCATTTCCGTGGTTTCCTGTAGATTACCTTTATCGGTTCCTTCGGTGCTGGGCTACTGAAGGACTGGACCTCTCATAGGCATTAGCATTTTGGAGTAATCTCTGTTTACTTCTTGCTGTATTGGGCAGATAAGTCAGGGAAAACTGTAAGAGTAGATGTTTATAGAAAGATAAGTCAAGTATATACTGTAGAACGGTCTGTCTAAATAAACTCTACGGGAGGTTCGCGCCCATATTCAACTATTATAATACATACATTATTATTATTATTATTATTATTATTATTATTATTATTATTATTATTATTATTATTATTATTATTATTATTATAACAGACCCCGCACATAACACCTAGATTAAATGCGTAAAGAAATAAAGCTAAAGAGAAAAAATAAATTAATAATAACAACAGACCCAGCACATAACACCGAGATTAAACACGTAAAAAATGAAACTAAAGAGAAAAAAAATGAATTAATAGAAAATCGAAAGAAATAAAATACCACAATAAAAAAAAGAGTGGGAGGCGTTTCCGTGAGATTTTAATCCCGTTCCGTGCGGACCGCAGGCCACAGAATCGCTATTAAGCCAAGCGGCGATCATCATTGGACCCCTCGTGTGTATTCTCATCATTATCATCCAGCGATGAAACGCGTCGTTTTCCACTTAACTTGTTCGTTCGTTCGTGCGTCCGTCCGTCTGTCTGTCTGTCGTTCGTTTCGTCTATAGGCTGGACGTTTGCGATACCTGATAAGGATTCCCCCTCTTTAGGAGTTAGTGCCGTCAGTGCCCTTAACGTGACGCACTGTAGGCATTACTTATGATGTGTTTGCGGCGTTCCTTAGTCCCCTAGATGCAGCCTCTATCATTTCTTCTACTGTACCTCCTGTCATATTCTCTCTTTTTTCATCTGGCTTTCCACCTCCTCTAACAATTGTTTCATGCGATGAATGACCTCGTAGGTCCCAGAGTTTTTTGGCTTAAATTCTTGTATATGTGTTCGATATTGATTCGTGTTTGTTTCCATCGTCTTTCTGATATATATTTCCTTAGAATGTTTTTCCATATATATATGTGTATATATAATATATATATGTATATATATATATATATATATATATTATACACATACATACTGTGTATATATACATATAGATATCATATATGCATATGTACGTATATATATATATATATATATATATATATATATATATATATATATATATATATATATGATCGTAGGAAAAACCTAATTTGGTGAAATCTGGAGAGTAATTATATTCTTGCCTAAGGTCACGTTCAGTTAGCGATCTCCCTTTGCGAACTAAATTAAAACTTCTTAACAGTCCTTTTGGGAAAACCACTGTTCAGAAAACTCAAATTATAACTAATAAGTAAATTAAAATGGTTCGCGTAAAATGTCCCTCACTATCTTCACGATAAAGACAAAAAATTAAGTGCAGGTTGATAAATCTTATCCAACATTTTCCTTTATTGTAAGCAAAGGGAATGTTCGATTGATATATGTTTAAATTCAGTGTTTGAAGAAATTAACTCCTCTTTTCCTCTTCCCCAAGCTGGTCGTGTTCAAATTTTCTCATATTATTTACCAATATACTATAGTTATATTTTGTTATGTGTTTTTTTTTTTAAAGATTGTTGCTTTGTCACAATCCTGTCAATGTTTTTATTGTTTTAATTTTTTCTATTTCCTCAATTCTCATTGTCTTTTCCATCCACATCCTCTCTTGCACAACCAACTCTCTCTCTCTCTCTCTCTCTCTCTCTCTCTCTCTCTCTCTCTCTCTCTCTCTCTCTCTCTGTCGTGTTTTCTTCTATTTCCTCAATTCTCATTGCCTTTGCTACCTTCGTCCTTTCCGAAGGTCTGTTACTTGCTCGGCCAACTCTCTCTCTCTCTCTCTCTCTCTTCCTCTCTTATTCTTCTGTGTGTTTTTTTTTACTTCCTCAATTCTCGTTGCCTTTGCTACCTTCGTCCTCTTCCGAAGGTCTGTTACTTGCTCGCCCAACTCTCTCTCTCTCTCTCTCTCTCTCTCTCTCTCTCTCTCTCTCTCCCTCCTGTGCTGCATCCTTACCACAAGATTGATAGAGTCAGTGATCGGTATTTTCCTATTGATTCCCCTCCTCCCTCGACCGACCTTCATTAAAGAAGTCTCTCCCATCAATAAAAGTGCATCTTAGACCTTAATCTCCCAGTGGGAGATGATGATGCTTTAGGGCGTGTGTGTGTGTGTTTGTGTGTTTGTGTGTGTGTGTGTGTGTGTGTTTGTGTGTGTGTGTGTGTGTTAGACAGACTCCCTTGGAGCAGCGTCTATATGAGTGCTATAGGCCCCCAAACAGGCTTCCTAAAAGCAGCGTACGTAGAGATGGCATATGACGCGTTGGTTAACGTGAGGAAAATTCCTGTTGAATACCGTCATTCTCCAAAAAATCAAAAAAAAATCTTATTATTATTATTATTATTATTATTATTATTATTATTATTATTATTATTATTATTATTATTATTATTATTATTATTATTATTGGTGAAATGAAGCCACATATTTCAAGATAAAGCTGGACAGACTTATTCTATATATGCACGTACACATAACTGTGGAATTGTTTGTCCTATTGTAAGACCCTTTGCTATTATTATTTTTATTATTATTATTATTATTATTATTATTATTATTATTTATTATTATTATATTATTATTATATTATATTGGAGAAATAAAGCCACAGTTATGTGTATGTAACATATATTTCAAGAATAATTCTGTACAGATTTATTCTTATAATAAATATTGCTACATACACATATAAACTGTGGATTTGTTCGCCTATTTTAAGACTCGTGCTATTATTATTATTATTATTATTATTATTATTATTATTATTATTATTATTATATTATTATTTTATTATTATATTAAGAACCTGAACCCTATTCCATAAGGAACCAGCTCACCAAAGGGCCCATTGACCCGAAATCTAAGCTTCAAAGAATACTAACAGGATTACCGCAAGTTAATACTGCACAACAACCACGTCACAACCTTGACACAACAACAATAACAACAACAACAACAAAAACCTCCTTCTTCAGGGTTTGATCAAGCGAAGGAGTTAGACGGGGAAGCTTATACATATATATATATATAGCTGGGACACCCTTTTTCGTGCGCTATCCATTTCCTCCGGCCATTACAAGCGAGCTTCGCTGTTCGCAAGACACTCAGAAGATTGAAGTTTTCGTCGTATACACCTTGATGTTCGGCATTTTGCTTCCCTCCTTCCTTCCCTTCCCTTCCCTTCCCCTCCCCCTGTCCCCCTTCCCCCTTATTTTTCCCCCTTCCCCCTTCCCTGGGTCCCCCTCCTCCCCCTTTTTTGCCTTGTGACCCCCTCCCCCTGTCCCCTTCCCCCCCTTTACACCCCCTTTTCCCCCCATTCCTCCCCCTTCCTTCCCGCTCCCCCTTTTTTTCCTTGCCCTTCCCCCCTCCGGCAGCTTCCCCCTCTCCGCTCCTCCTCCTTCCCCCTCTTCGCCCCTCAATCCCCTCCTCCTCCCCTCCTACTCCTTACGGACTTCGGCAACGGCGGGGAGGAAAACCTTAAAGACTGTCAGTGCAGCGTCTTCTTCTTCTTCTTCTTCTGGAGCCCCCGACCGAAGTGATTACATCATCGATAACACCACACAGACGGCATCAGGAGAAAATTCTCTCTCTCTCTCTCTCTCTCTCTCTTTTCCCGGTGTGCTAGTTTTAAACGCCCAGGTCCCAATTAAATTCCACCTTGGGAAATAGCTTATGCCTCATTTGTACTACGAGTTTCAAAAAAAAAAAAAAAAAAAAAGGAAAAAGGATGCTCGCCATTAAAAACCCATTTATTCAATTAGATTTTTTTTTCCAAGGGGTAAATTAAGGAGGTATCTCTGATGACGGTGGCGAGATGGAATACCTTCCCCCCCCCCCCACATCCCCCTTGTAACTTAGCATCGCTACTCATTTCATTCTCTCTTTCTCTCGCTCTCTCTCTCTCTCTTCTTCTTCTTCTCCTTCTTCGTTCACATCGAGTGATTGAAGCAAAGTGCGAAGAGGAACCTGGTGCAGCAGATCCTATGTCTCTGATGCGACTATAGTACCTTAACATTCCATCTCTTCGTCTTCGTCAGATTTAGCCTTAAAAAAATATACTTCCTACTTCGATTCTGGCAATATTTATCAAAGCCCTTCATTAACTTGGGGGGGCGAGGTGGTGGAGAGGAAATCCCTTCTTCCTTTTAAAGAGAGCAAAAACGATCCCAGCGTCCTCAGCCACCCACCCGAAGCTGCTGCTGCTGCTCCTCCCGGAGCCAAAGACACAGAGAGAGCGGCGCGCCATTACCTGTGACCTCAGAGGCGGAGCGAACTTGCCGAAGGCTGACGGGGAAATATATCCCCCCATTAAGTTATGATCCCCAGCCTCTCTTAAAACAAGAGAGAAGGCTCACGGAGGCTCTAAACTTTCCATCAGATTAATGAGTTGGTGTGTACCCCCGCGTGTATGGATGGGTCCCCCGTGTTTACCTGTTGTCTCGAACGCCTACGAGAATTATCGTACCTCCGGGGGTTGCGCCTCTAAATTACTCGCTGCTTGGATGGAATATCTTGCTAATCGAAAGTTAAGCATCCAAGCCTCACTGCCTCCTCTGTATCAACAAGTCTCTAAAACGAGGTTCGATCGTCGGCCGTGCCTGATTATATCGGGGTTGCTTCGTGGCAGAGGAGAATTCTTCTTTTTTCCCGTACTTTTCACTTGAGGCTTAAATGGCGTTTAATGTCGTTTAGTATTAAATATGTATATACTTTTTCAAAGCATTCATGCAGTGTTGACGATTAATCTAAACTATCTGAAAAAAAAAACGGAAAAAATCTTCCTCTATTTGACGTCTTCCTAACAGCAAAAATCTGAATCCAAGCAAATACGTACTCAAATACACATTTTTACGCGTATACATATATATATGTGCGTGTTTATAATTCGGGTATGCGTAGAATACGTATACAATGGCTTTTTTCTGGGTATTCTTAAATACTCAGACTACGCAGATTATATTCAGTTTCCCTTATGGCCGCGATCTCTTCTTCAGCTCCTGTAGAAAAACAAGTGAAGGTCTTTAAAGATAGCTTGAGTAAGGGAGGGGACAACGTACGCGCGCGCACACACACACACACACACACGCACACACACTCACATATATATACATGTGTGTGTATTATTTATTTATTGATTTATTTATTTATTCATTTACAACTATTTGTGTGTTTTTATGCGGTCAATTTTTCCGTCTGGTTCTATACCTTGTATCGTTTTTACGATCTCCAGTGATTTCAAAGATCACACAGACGGGCATTACTCGTAGTACTCTTGCGATTAGTGAAAGTAGGAGGCCTCTTCACTCCTGAAGGAGACGTCGAGTTTAATTCGATTGAGGAAAGGAAGAGAGTAATTGCCTCTCAGGTTAAAATAGTCCAGTGTACACGTATGAATACGCGTGCTGTATCTATACTTATTGATATATGTATTGTATGCGTGTGAACACTTACACGTATTGTATTATATATATTATTATATCTATAGTTATATATATATATATATATATATAGTATGAAAGTAATTTTAAGCATCACCGTGATTCATATAAATTATTCGAGCTACAAATGTCCTTTAATGTCTAATTCGCTCTACCTCGGAATTGATATATTATCAACTCAAAAATTCCCCTTCGGTTTACATATATGAAAATACATCAATTCCGAGGTAGACTGAATTAGATATTGAAGGACATTTGTAGCTCCTTTATGAATGTTTATCTATATACACTATACATGTGTACACATTATAGAATGAGAGTGTACTTGTGTATACAAGCTAATCTACACAGACGGCCACGTAGTCTTATTCTCAATTTCTCTTTTGCAATTTCCAGTTTCCTGAAAAGACAAAAAAAAAAAAGTACATTTTAACGTTATAGTTTTCGATAGCTGAAATTATCCGTAATTAGAATAGAAAGGAGAAATATCCAGTAGACAGATAGATAGAATAACTAGATAATAGATAGATAGATAGATAGATAGAACAGACAAAGATCTTGGGATCGTCACACCTCAGGCAGGCGTGTCACACGGAATAAACCCGGGTCGCGAGAATGACATCCTCACGAGGACCCTATGGTCGAAAATCCCACGGATCCGGGACCCCGGAGCCGCCCTTAACATCCCCGGTGATTTAGTGCCATCCTTCCCCGTCGCTTTGTATGCAAATGAGGCGATGGCTCTGGTAATTAAACCCCAGCTTAACGAGTGATCAGCAACACTTTGCCTATTTTACTTGTAGATGAATGGAAATGAATCGTCTCGTAAATATGTCGAGAGCGCTTACCTCCCGCACCTTTTTATATATACAATCAACTCATTTACTGTGTTATGAGAGGGGGATCTCTCTCTCTCTCTCTCTCTCTCTCTCTCTCTCTCTCTCTCTCTCTCTCTCTCTCCCCGTTTCTATGATCAAAGTGAATGCATCAATGCGAGAATTGTGTGGAACCATTTTGTGATTCTTCCAGTGGTGTGGCAGCCGCTCTCTCTCTCTCTCTCTCTCTCTCTCTCTCTCTCTCTCTCTCTCTCTCTCTCTCTCTCTCTCTCTCTATTTTCCTCCATTGTCGCCTAGGAAGGTTGCTTTGCTTATTCTTGTGATTAATTCTTTATCATCCAAGTTCATCTTTCGGCCTTCATTCCTCCCTTTCGTGAGCACCTTTTATCCGTATGAGCGTGGTAAAGTTTCTGTGCTTCATCGTTCAGCAAAATGGTTTTAAAACACTCGTGTTGTCTGTAGACTAGTATTACGATATAGCAATCAGCAACCTAGTATTGCGGTATAGCAATCAGAAGCCCTATATATGGCTGAATCTTTGTGTTTTGATTTTTTTTTTTTAAATCACCTCCAAATTCATCAGTAAGGTTTCGAATATCCTTCCCAGTCGTTCACTAAAAATTTTGGAAACACAACCTGTATCCAAATTTGGGGGCGCTTGTTTTTATAAAATAAATTCACCTGCCAATATATAAATAAGGTTTTCGATCGTTAATTTAACCATCGGAAATGACATACACGTCCTTATTTACAAATCTGGAAGGTGTCTTATGTAAAAACCCAAAGAAAAACGAAAATGTCCAGGAATATAATGAACAGCTTCTGACTCCTGTGCCATAGTGTTAATAGTCTATAGTCAACACGAATGATTTGAAACTAGTTTATCGAACTGAAAATGAACAGAAACCTCACCTTCCTAATGAAGACAAACGCTGTTTACTAGATGTTATATTAACAAACGTTGGAGTCACAGATATCACCATTACCGTTACAGTGGACTTGACATTGTCCCGTCATGATCATCAGCATTATCATCCGCTACGATAGTGATCATAATAATAGGTTACCGTTTATCATGATAAGTCGCCATTTTATATAAGTTTCATCCATACGACTTCAGGTTTAGAAGTAGAAGTAGAAATAAAAGTAGGGGGACATGGCGGCTATTTGGAAATATGGAAGGGGTGGGGGTGGGTGGGGGGGGGGGGGGGAGGGGGGGGGGGGGGGAATTGCTTATTGCCAGGACATGATAGGCTGAAGCAACACAGGATTGTCTTCTGGTGCCCATAGTAGTCGAGTGTTATATTCTCCTATTCTACCCATTTCCCCCAAATAATGATTGCCAGCATTCTATAGCTTACAGTGCTTTAAGTTTTTAATATTTATATTTCCTCGTTATTAATTCATCGCTCAATTTTCCTGTCATCAGGAATTGTCGTATTCATTTGAAGTAAACGTGAAACTGTCACTGCCAGTTATAAATCCTCACATCCAAGCCGTAATTACAGTAGCGTTTGTTTTCGTCATTTTGAAATTTTAACAATATTATTTCAAGCGCTCTAATAAGGAATAATAGTTTCTTGAACTTCATTTTCATTTTCGTGAATAGAAATTACGATGAATTGTGATTCCGATGTTGTTCATAGCTTCTCTTATCAACTGAACCCAGTCGAACGACATGGACTGAAAAACGAAACAGTAAAATTAATGTTCCTTCGACTTTCTTTTTGTTTTCGTAGATAAAAATTACGATGAACTGTGATTCCGACATTGTTCAAAGCTTCTGTTTTCAACTGAAAAACGAAACGAATGTTTTTTACTATTACCGCAGACCTCGGCTTTCATTATCTTCCTCCATTTACCATGCCCGTTTATTCGAGCGATGAGAGGTTACTTCAAGTAAGAATTATTATGAAGAGACTCAAACTCCTTCAGGTTTGAAGGTCAGAGGAGAATATCACTTAGCGTCGAGAAAGAACGCCGAGGGAAAACAAACACGGACGAAGAAAAATAAAGCGCAAGAAGAAGAAGAAGAAGAAGAAGAAGAAGAAGACCCGAACTGGACAACGGAAACGGTAGAACAAAGCAGTGGAGGAGGAGGAGGAGGAGGAGGAGAAGTTACCCCTAATACAAGGGACAAAGCGGAACAAAGAAGTTTATTTCCCGTGGAGTGCGAAAGGGCCAAGTTATAGTGACCGCTCTGTGCAGCCCAGATTGAGATGCGGGGACGGGGGAGGTGTAGGAGGGGTAGGGGGAGGAGGATGGATAGTAGGAGGGGTAGGAGGAGAGGAGGGTTGTCGCTGATCCCTGCATCAGAGGAGGAATTGAAAGGGACACAAACACACACACACACACAGAGGGAAAGAGAATGAAGGTATAGCAAAATGGACACAGACAGAGGGAGAGGGGGGGGGAGGGAAGGGGATGTAGGAGAGGGTAGGGAGGGAGAAAGGGAGAGCGCGTATATATACTATATATATATATATACTGTATGTGTGCATGTCCGCGTGTTGGAGCTAATGTCTGTATGCTTTTTGAACGCGGCACTGCATGTTTGGCTGTACCAGCGCGGACCCGACGTACATTTTTGTGCATAAAGGAGAAATGCATGTTTTTGAGAGCATGCAAAGAGCAAAGCCGTGTGCGTTTGCATTTAGAGAGACTTTGTGTGTCTGTGTATGTGTATATGTGTGTGTGTGTGTATACGTATACGCGTATATTTGCGCGTGAAAGCTCCACAAGAGAGACGCCGTTTTGCATGCAAGCGCCATGCTGTCTCTTTCCATATAACTTTTTTTTATATTTTCCTCCTCTCTCTCTCTCTCTCTCTCTCTCTCTCTCTCTCTCTCTCTCTCTTTATGCCATTTTTCTATGCCGGCCCGTGAGTGTGTGACTCTTTTTTTAAGGTTGGTTTTGCATTCTTTCGTGATAGAGCATCGACGTGATTCTTGTATTTCGTTGCATTTTCGTTCGCTGTTGTTGTTGTTGTTGCTATTAATGTGTTGTTAGTGTTGTTGTTGTTGCTGTTCGTCCCTGTTCTTCCTTCATTCCTCGTTAATTCAAAAGTTTATCGAAAACCAACACGAAAATATGTAGTTGCGACGATTCTCGTATTTCGTATATTTTCATTCGCTGTTGTTGTTCTTCTTGTTGTTGTTAATGTTGTTCGCCCCTGGTCCTCCATCATTCCTCGTTAATTCAAAAGGTTATTGAAAACCAACATTTTCGTTCTCCGTGGCTGTTGTTGTTTCTACGCTTGATTCAAGTATACCTTAGTTTACCCAGACCACTGAGCGGATAAACAGGTCTCCTCCTAGGGCTGGACCCGAAGGATTATTAGATATTTTCACGTGGCTAGGAACCAATTGCTTACCTAGCAACGGCGGGACCTACAGCTTATTGTGGGGTCCGAACCACATTAAATCTAATCACCAAAAAGTAATTCTTCATTTTTTAGATATATTATAATATTTCTTCCTTGGTAATCTGATGGGTATTGAAATCCGCCTTGGATATATGTAATATTTTTTTGAACTTAGACTTCGATATTCTTCATTTTTTAAATATATTATAATCTTTCTTCCTTGGTCATTCTAAAGGTTATTGAAAACCGCCTTGAATCTAAGTAATATCTTTTAGATAGATATTGATATTCTTTATTTTTTAAATATATTATATTCTTTCTTCCTTGGTAATTCTAAAGTTTATTAAAAACTGTCTTGAATACAATTGGCGTCTTCAAGGAGATTCCCAGAAAAAAACCGATTTCTTTCGAAATTCGCGTCTTGAAGGAGATTCCCAAAAATACAGATGTCATCCGACCAATCAACCCTTTTCCACATTCTCTCAGCCTCTTCCTTCCCCTCTCTCTACCCCTTCCCCAACCCCTCACGTATTGTTAATAATTCTCTCATACGCCTCTTCCTTCTCTCATAATTCCATCAACATTTCCTCCCTCCCACTCCTCCCCTCCCCTCCCCTCCCCCTCTCCCCCTTCATCTATCATTTGATCGTATGCAGGCCCCCTGGTAACTAGCAATTAATTATTTGTTGATGGTCGGCCTGGTCATTCCACCAATAAGGAACGCCTACCTAATGGTTGTTGCTAGTGGGGGGGGGGGGGGGGGGGGAGGGGGGGGGGGAAGTAATAGGGAGGAGGGAGAGAGAGGTAGAGGGATGAAGGGGTCATACGGGAAAAGGAAATAAGGGGAACGAAAGGGAGCATTTTCGGGGAAGAAGAGGTCAAAGGGATAAGGAAGTAAAGGGGCCGTGGAAATATATATAAAAAAAAGTGGCCGTAGATATTGGGAGAGGGGGAGCGAGTAGGGGGGCGGTTATTGGTCGTGGATATTACTTTTTAGGGGGGGGTTAGGGGGTTAGGGGGTTATCCCGTGGTTCTTTAGGACCTGGCTGTCATTAACTCGTATGGACGAAGGATGATTTTTCAAAGGGATATCACAAGAGACCGTGGCAAGTCTGGAAGATGGCCTCCGTGACATATGCGAAGCGTGATGGATATATCATTATATATATTCCAGAAACCTCACAATTTTAGGTCTTTCGAATTTTATCTACTTTATTATTGTTGTTGTTGTTCGTCTTCTTCTTGTTTTAAGGGAGTAGGAAGGGTCTATGGAAGAGTCTAAAAAAGTCGGAAAAAGGTGTTTCGAGTTGAGTCGAAAATACAGGAATTTTAAGATAAGATATTTATGGTTTATTTATTTGAATGAAAATGTAAAAGATAAATAATATACATGTTAAGCAGTAAAGAAAAATTATTTCTGGTAAAATGTAACGTATTTATTTTAATTTTCTCTGGCGAAACAAGGATCTATTTGATCGTAGATTTTAGCACGCTTTAATTTACGTTAAAAGTTAGGAATGTAATATCTACAACTTACGCGTGAGAAGAAAATCTTGCACGCGCCCCGAGCTACCTGGAAGTCAGATCACGCCTTGTTAAATCCTCGTCCCGTATTTTAAAATCAAATGAGGTTCTGCAAGGAGTGATGATGTCAAATGAAAACCTGTTGTTATTTCTTTTTGTTTATTCATTCTTCTCATTTCTTTTGCTAAATGAAATCATTGAAAACTACAGAATTTTAGGCTTTTTAAGAGAGAGAGAGAGAGAGAGAGAGAGAGAGAGAGAGAGAGAGAGAGATCCATTTTAAGAGGAAACAGACTCTAGAGGCGAAAAGACTCCATCAAGAGGAAAAGAGGAAAATGGAGGGGGATGTGTGGGGGAACAGAAAGACAACAGGGGAAGATGGGGGAGGGAGGAGGGATGGAGAGGAGGAGGAGGAGGAGGAGGGAGGAGGAGGAGGAGGAGGAGGAGGAAGAAAGAAGAAGACATTGGCTACGTCAGCATCCTATCGCTCCAGACGATCCGCCCTTCCAAGTGTCTTCCGGAGGTCTGCCAATGACTGCTCCATTTCCCCTCATTCTTGTGCCCTTCTGCCACCTGCCCTCTCCTCCTCCTCCTCCTCCTCCTCCTCCATTTTTGTTTTCTCACTGCTTCTCTATTCCTATTTTCCTTTCCTCTCTGCCCTACACTTCAGATGTAAGCTTAGATGTATATTCCTTGCCGCCCTCCCCCCCCCCCCTCTCTCTCTCTCTCTCTCTCTCTCTCTCTCTCTCTCTCTTGTCTATTTTCATAATGTGTAGGTTTCAGTTTGTCAGTTGTTGAGGTATATTTTGGGGGAAAAATTAACTGACATGCAAAGACATTTCTCTGTTTCTTATGTATATATATATATATATATATATATATATATATATATATATATATATATGTATATATATCCCAGCAGACATAAGACGAAACACAGGCACAAATGATAAAGCGTCTCGGGGCCGTAATTTCTTGGCAGAGGTTAAAAAAAAAAAATAAAAAGCCTCAGAAGAAGAAAATAGATAAAAAAAAACATAAAGAAATCAAATAAAAAAAACGGAGAAAGAGGAAATAAACTTAATGTGTCTCAAATGAGCCCGAGTAAGTTCTGGGAATCAAATTTTGATGTAAAAAGGCGTCCAAGATTCTTCGGCATTTTTTATATCTTTTTTTATGAGATTTATAAGATAGGATGAAGGCAAGACGGGCAGTAAAAAGAGATTAGATCAACCAGCCCAACTCTTCATAATTCCAGATATTTTCTCCGTCGTGTTCTTTTTCTCCCGAGAGAGAGAGAGAGAGAGAGAGAGAGGAAGACTTGCTGGAGAGAGAGAGATAGAAGAGGAGAGCGAGAAGAGAGGTTTCCTAGACATATTTTCTTGTGTTCTTTTCCTCCTGAGAGAGAGAGAGAGAGAGAGAGAGAGAGAGAGAGAGAGAGAGAGAGAGAGAGAGTTTCTAGACTATTTCTCGTGTTTTTTCAGGGAGATAAAAAAGAGAGAGAGATTCAAGACATTTTTTCTCAATTGTGCTCCTCCAAGAAACATAGAGAGAGAGAGATAGAGAGAGAGAGAGAAAGAGGAGAGAGAGAGAGAGAGAGAGAGTTTTCAAACTTTTTCTCTAGTGTTCTTTTCCTCGTTGTTTTCAGAGCTGAGTTAACTCGTAGGTCCCAGCGCTTGGCCTTTGACCTAAAATGTATAGAGTCCAATTCCTAAAATGTATAGATTCCAATTCCTAAAATGCATAGATTGCAATTCCAGGAATATTCCACTCTAGATGTGTATAAGTACGAATCTATTTATGAGAAGAATTAAAAATGTCATTGGGTCTTTCAATGTTCCTCTTATACAAATGATTGACTGATTGTGTCTATTAAACCTGGCGTCACAACATCTAGTTTACTGACACCCCTCTTATACTAAGCTTTTTATGATAGTTTTAGGCAAGTTACATAGAGAAAATAGACAATTCATAAATTCGTAATATGTACAGAACAATTTTGTACTTATCAATATTAATATTAATATATCAAGCGAACAGGAATGAAAAAATGTCTTAACTTAAAATTTTGTTTTTGTCATGTGTCTCTTTATGATGATTTTAGAAAAAAGGCAACACATCAACACATTTGTAGTATTTACAGAGTAATTTACACTTATTAACATAGATATATCAGCACGAAATAATTAGTTGACGAAAGGGTTCCATAAGAGGTCTCTAGTCTAGGACGGAAAATGTAGACATTAAAAAGAAAAAAATGGGGGTGGTTGGGGAAGGGAGAGGAGTTGATGAAAGACGAGAGAAGTTGAAGAAGCTTGTTGGGGGGGGGGGGGGGGTTGGTGTTTGGTGAAGTCGAGGTGAAGTTGTCGGGAGTTCCCTAATTACAGGAAGAACACCCGAAGGAGGTTTTTTTTGGGGGGGAGACCGAAGGAGACCAAATGGTCCAGCGACTGTCCTTAGCCTCTTCCCCAAACTTTTGAGACATCCCGTCCTTCTCTTGTCCCTTGTCTCGCTTTTTCTCTTCTTCTTCTTCTTCTTCTTCTTCTTTCTTCTTCTTCTTCTTCTTCACTCTTTTAATCAGCTAAAGAACATTTTAATAAGAGAGACCGTCTCTCTTTTTCCCTTCTTCTTCTTCTTCTTCTTCTTCTTCTTTTTCTTCCTCTTCTTCTTCACTCTTTTAATCAGCTAAAGAACATTTTAATAAGAGAGAAGTCTCTCTTTTTCACTTCTTTCTCTTCTTCTTCTTCTTCTTCTTCTTCTTCTTCTTCTTCTTCTTCACTCTTTTAATCAGCTAAAGAACGTTTTAATAAAAGAGACCGTCTCTCTTTTTCACTTATTTCTCCTCTTCTTCTTCTTCTTCTTCTTCTTCTTCTTCTTCTTCTTCTTCATCACACACTGAATAAACTTGGGAAAATTTAATGAGAAGTTGCACGCCATACTGTAAGAAATATCTCGATGATATCTTTAAAAAAAAAAAAAAGTTTCTTTGAATACAGAATCTTCTGTTTGATGAAACTTTTCTAGAAAAAATAAATATACGAATTCGTTCGAACGAGTCGTTACAAACAGCTGGGAGAACGACTGCCCAAGCACCTTCCCTTGGCATCTGAAAGAATGCCCACGCAGTCGGCGACTGCCGAAGAAACAGCTGGAACCACTGGTCCAGCACGAGTTCCCGAAAAGCGACCCCCAGGGACAAAGCAGCGTGCCCGACTGGGTTCAGCGTGCCCGGTGATAATATTCAGATTTGATGAACCTTCTCCTCGTCGGCGTGTGGTACGCGTATGTCAGTCATCTCTTGAAAGTGTATGAGTGTGCTTTTGTGTATGTATATATGTATATATACATTATATATATTAAAATTTTCTGACTCACATCGGAATCGATCCCAGGCCTTTCGATTGATAGGCAAGGGCGCCACCAACTGTGAAAGGCCTGGGTTCGATCCCATTGCGAGTCGGAAATTTATTTCTGATTGTGTTAGTTACTGATATAGATTATATATTATTATATAGATATATATATATATATATATATATATATATATATATAATATATAAAATATATATGTGTGTGTGTGTGTGTGTGTGTGTGTGTGTATTATATATATATATATATATATATATATATATATATATATATATATATAGTATATATATATATATATAATAATAATATATATATATAATATAATATATATATATATATATATATATATATATATATATATATAGATAGAGCGAGTCGGAAATTTATTTCTGTTCCACGCGTGATTGTATTAGTTACTGGTGTGTATCATATATATATATATATATATAATATATATATATATATATATATATATTCACAAAACTAATACACTTACTTTCTCTCGGGTTCTTCCTTCCTCAGACGCGGTTTTGATACTTGCAGAGTTATATGCAAATTAAGCATTTATTAATATATATCGTTCGATCCTGATACACGGGTAATTCAGAGCATATCTTTATAGCCTTCTTTTAACTGTTCTCGCCTTAACCGGACCGCCACATAAACTGTTCCAATCTGTCTGGCACGAATCCACGTCAGATATTTTACTGCTCATATATACGTCGTCATTCCTCACTTTCTTCAGCAGCTGTTCCTCCTTAGATACTACTGTGTTATAAACGTCTTTCGCTATATGTTTTAGGCGAATTGATCGTCGATTTTTTTTTGACAATTTTTTTGGATTAATTTTTTTTTTTACTTTTTTTGACAATTTTTTTGTCGAATTGATCATCGACGCTTCGTCTCCAAGAAGTAAAATAGTCTTCTAAACTACGTAACGCTTCTCAGAAATCAGTTTTGCAAAACTGATTCCTTTTATCCACTCCTTTGGCATCACAGAGCGGCAGCCATTTTCGCCAAGCGGCCCCTGTCCGCTTATTCTTGACACTTTCACCTTCCACCAGCTCTCATTATTTTTTCAGCCTTCCTACTATACAATTTACTACCAACAAATCTAACGGCGATCATCTATCAGCTATAACAACCCTAGCCCCATTCACTCTCTTTTGATTTAACTATCAAATATTTTTTTTGTATATTTCCAAATAACTTCACCAGTCGACCACTTCTCCTCACCAGCACCGTTTATCGAACATCGTCTTTTTTCCGATCCTTCTATATAATTTACTGTTGCATTATGCAGCTGTAGGTAATGTTATTTCCGTGTTTTTATCTGGAATAATTGTAGAGAAACAATCATTATGAAAAGGGTTTATTTTCATTGCAGAAACTCTCAAGTTTCGTTAGAAAACAGGCAATTAGCGTTTTCATCGTTCTAATGTTTTTACATCACAACAGTATATATATCTTTCTATTCCTGAAGTATATACCTTATCCATACACTACACTATACATATAGTGCATACATGAATTATTTTAGTGAATGATAAAGGAGAGAAAAAATAAACGAATTTGCTGAATAATAAGCATTATATTCCTGTGTTTCATCACTTGAGCTGCTAACATTTCTCTCTCTCTCTCTCTCTCTCTCTCTCTCTCTCTCTCTCTCTCTCTCTCTCTCTCTCTTATTATCTTTTATTATGCCCACTCGGCTTTTTTACGTACCCTTTGTCCTTTTGTCACCTTTTCCCTTCTTTATCAGCGACCGTAAGTTCTATCCTGTGTCCAATGCCAACTCTGGTTGTCAGAGTCATCAGAAAATGCCTCTCTGTTCCCCTCTCTGCTCCGATTGCCTTCTCTATGGCCCTCGTCCTGTCTCCCCCTACACCCCCCTCCCCTTACCCCTACCCCTCTCCCATACCCAAGGCCCCATACCCCTCTCCTGTCCCCTCTCTAGGTCCCATACCCAGTGGTGGCCCAACCCCGACCTCTCTCTCTCTCATCTTTCCTTTCCTCTCTCTCTCTCTCTCTCTCTCTCTCTCTCTCTCTCTCTCTCTCTCTCTCTCTTTCTTGGCGCTTTGTTTCAGTTTCCTGGGAAGAGGAGGGGGTGAGGGGGGGCAGTGGGATTATTATTATTTGGACAAGATGATTCCAACCCTTTCTTCTTTGTACAGAAGGAAACACCAGACTCATAGTACATTCATTTATTCGTCTATTTGATTCATTTCCTCGATTGTTTTAAAATCTGAAAAAGTTTAATTTCCCTGATTCATTACCTCGATTGTTTTAAAATCTGAAAGACAGTTATTTCCCTGATTCATTTTCTTGATTGTTTCAAAATCTGAATGACAGTTTTATTTCCCTGATTCATTACCTCGATTGTTTTAAAATCTGAAAGACAGTTTTATTTCCCTGATTCATTTTCTCGATTGATTTTAAATCTGAAAAACAGTTTTATTTCCCTGATTCATTTCCTCGATTGTTTTAAAATCTGAAAAACGGTTTAATTTCCCTGATTCGTTTCCTCGATTGTTTTAAAATCTGAAAAAGTTTAATTTCCCTGAATCATTTTCTCGATTGATTTTAAATCTGAAACACAGTCTAATTTCCCTGATTCATTTCCTCGATTGTTTTAAAATCTGAAAAACAGTTTAATTTCCCTGATTCATTTCCTCAATTGTTTTAAAATCTGAAAGACAGTTTAATTTCCCTGATTCATTTCCTCGATTGTTTTAAAAAATCTTGAAAAAAAACAGTTTTAATTTCCCTGATTCATTTCCTCGATTGTTTTAAAATCTGAAAAACAGTTTAATTTCCTTGATTCGTTTCCTCAATTGTTTTAAAATCTGAAAGATATACTATTTCTTGACGTGGGTGTAATTCGTGCGTTTGTCTGTTTATTTGTGTGTGTGTTTTTTTTATACACACGATACGTTACGTGTGTTACCTTCTTTGTATTCTGGATAATACTTTCTATTTTCTCAGTGTTGTGGATAAGGCTTTCCACTTTCTCTGAATTATGGGTGATACTTTCTGTTTTCTCTGTGTTATGGATAATACTTTCTAATTTCTCAGTATTATGGATACTATTTTCTAATTTCTCAGTATTGTGGATAATGCTTTCAAATTTCTAAGTATTGTGGATAATACTGTTTTTCCTCAGTGTTATGGATGATACTTTCTTTGATGCTTTCTATTTTCTCATGAGGTATCGTGGATAATACTTTCTACTTTTTTCTGTATTATTGGTAATACTTTCTTTGATGCATTCTATTTTCTCAGTATCATGGATAATACTTTCTACTTTTTCCGTATTAAGGATAATACTGTCTATTTTCTAAGTATTATGGAAAATACATTCTATTTTTCCAGTATTATGGTTAATACTTTTTATTTTCTTAGCGTTGTGGATTTTACTTTCTGTGACGCTTTCTGTTTTCTCAGTGTTACTTTTACTTTCTCAATATTATGGGTAATACTTTCTACGTTATCAATATTATCGACAATACTTTTAACGTTCTCAGTGTTATGGGTAATACTTTCTTTACAAATGCATTTTACATGCATTTATTTATTGTCTGGAAGTAACAACGTAATAAATCATAAGCTCTTCTATGGTTCAGTTCATTTGCTCTGCTAATCAATATAATGAAACCAATTATTTGTTTTTTCGAGGTTATTTGTGATTATTATATATATATATAATATATATATATATATATATATATGATATATATATATATATATTTATATATATGAGATGACCCATTTCACTCATTATTGATTACGTCTCATGTTCTTCCCCAACTTTCTTTGTTCTGTAGTTTCAACCCCTTTTCAATTCTACGTCCTTTCATCCACGATTCTCTCTCTCTCTCCTCTCTCTCTCTGTCTCTCTCTCTCCACCCCTCCTCTCTCTCTCTCTCTCTCTCTCTCTCTCTCTCTCTCTCTGTGTGTGAAACTACCACTTCGTGTTCCCCCCCTCGCTGGCTTTATTTGGTCGTTTATACAGTGTCATAATCGACCTTTATAAAGAGTGAGAGCGCGTGCCACTTCGATACTCGGGGACCTGCGTCCTCCTCGCTCAGACGAGGACTGTTTTGATCGAATCAGTTTTCCTGCGTTCTTCCGTTATTCTTCTTCTCCCTCTTTTTTTTTTTTTTTTTTGGCGGGATTGGGGATTGTAACCCTCTTAATTAAACGTCGTCATCATCGGGAACCTTGTTGATTATAATTTTCGCAACAACAATAACAACAACAAAAGCAGCAGCAGCAGCGACGGGCAAAACAACTCGAAGAGGATTTTTGACGCGGCGTAAAAATGCGCCGTTAAAAGGGACGAGACGAGATGGCTGTCGTTCGCCCGCCTCTTACATCTAAATGGAGTCTCTCTCTCTCTCTCTCTCTCTCTCTCTCTCTCTCTCTCTCTCTCTCTCTCTCTCAAAACGCTTAAAATGAGATCGTTTCCATTCCGGGGAGAAACGGCGAATAAACAGACAGTACGTCACATCCTCTTAGACGATTGTAGGTGACGTTCGGCGACTTTCTTTTTTTTTATTTTTTCCTTTTTTTTGCCGTTTTAAATCCCACAGAGAGAGAGAGAGAGAGAGAGAGAGAGAGAGAGAGGTTCTCCCGAGGTAGTAGTTAGTTTATTATCAGCTTAATCGTTACTTCAGCGCAGGAAAGAGAGAGAAAGAGAGAGAGAGAGAGAAAGAGCTTTAGAGACGGCTACAGTACGACATATGATCACTAGAAGCCACTCCTGTGTTGGGGAAACATTTGGATTTCTATTTATGCCCGCGTGCCCCCTTCCATGTTCATTGTTTCTCGAAGTTCCGTCCCCTGCCGATAGATGTCACTAGTGAGGCGGTGCATTGAGGTTAGGCAGCCATTGGAACGGAGCACAATATGTTTCTTGACAATATGAGCCCTATGGCAGCAAGGGAGGAACGATACATACACCCACGTACACACACACGTCCACACACGTATACACGTCTACACACACACACACACGTATACACGTACACACAGCTCATGAAGCTGTAGGAAGGGAGAATCTGGTGGTGTGAGGCGAGTCAGCAGATACATTTATAACAAAAAAAGATTATTATTGGACAATTTCGGGTCTCCAGAGCCAGTGAGCTGGGATTAACCTTGCCGTCATGTGATGCTGCTAATGATTACGCTGTGATTGGGAGTAGCGGCGGGGAATTACTTTGGTGAAATGATTTTCTGAGTCGTTTGCCGTAAAGGTGTATTTAAATTCCATTATCACCGCTTGTTCTGTTTTGCTGAAAAGCTTGGATGTTGAAATTTAGTCTTTATGTGGTGAATTGTTATGTAGAAATACAAATGCTTTGTTTTTAAATTCATGCTGGCTTTTTCTGCCTTTTTAAATCATTCTGCTACGTTTGGTGGCTAGGCACGATGTAATCTAATACCAATGTCGTATCGTTTTCTCAGTAATATTCTATTCTTGTAGAAAACAATTTGATTTTCCCCAGCAATACCATTCTCCTTGATTTGTCATTCAGACTCATCAAAGTGAGTTTATGCCATTAAATTTTATTTATAGCATTAATTCCTCGTAAAATTATTCGTCTTATAATTATTTAATAATTTTTTAATTCGCTAAAAAAAAGCCACGACATTTTCCGTCCCTTTGCCAAACACTTCACGTCCAAATAGTTTTTCAAAAAGCGATTTGAAGAAAATAAAAAAATAAAAATTTAAGCAGATGGGGATGGGGGTCCATGGACCAAGGGGTTTTATTTCCTCACCCCCCACCCCCCCCACCCCCGTCAAAATCCTTTCCCCTTCCAGTGTCCCCGAAACTTTCGGAAGAAACTTTTTATTACCTTTCAAAATGAGATCATCTCCTGCCAGGCAGTTAATTATCAAAGGGACTGGATTAACGTCTTCGCCTGTCTGTCTCTCTCTGTCTCTGTCTGTGCTTGGCCAGAGAGAGAGAGAGAGAGAGAGAGGGTGAGACAGACAGAGATAATAATAATAATAATAATAATAATAATAATAATAATAATAATAATAATAATAATAATAATAAAAGCCCCAACAGATAAACGATGAAGTGCAAAGGCACAAGAAGGAAGCTCTGAGATCCTCTCTCTCTCTCTCTCTCTCTTTCCTCCCTCCGTCTCTCGCTCTCTTCATTCTCTCTCTCGTCTCTCTCGTCTCTCTCTCTCGTCTGACAGTGTTCTACGCGAGGGGATTTTGGCCTTTCCATTCAAATCATGACGTCGACTTTAGCCTACGAAGCCACTGTGAGAGAGAGAGAGAGAGAGAGAGAGAGAGAGAGAGAGAGAGAGAGAGAGGGCCAGATACGGCCCCTCCTAATTCAATAGGGCGCCTCCTCCTCCTCCTCCTCCTTCCCCAGGCAGCAGCAGCCTTTCCATTTTCTGACTTGCTTTGTGGTGACATCCCCTGGGGGAATCCTTATGACATTCGCCAGCCATCACCCTGTTCTCTCTATAATTTCGGCTCTGGCTCCCTCGGCGTGCTGTGGTCATGATTATCACTCGGATTAGCGAATCCACTCATCGTCGTTGTCCTAATCTTCGTCGTCAACTGGTCCTCTCTCTCTCTCTCTCTCTCTCTCTCTCTCTCTCTCTCTCTCTCTTGAGAAAATTGCCGTTCGTATGGCTTGCTACGCATAGGACTACCTACCGGCTTGTTATTATAGGCCTCTCTGTAGGCGTTGTTAGTGGCCTGCTTGGTTCGCTAAGTAAGGCTTTGTTTGTGGTTGTTTGTGTCTGGTTTGCACTTTGGGGAGGGGCGTGATTTTGAGCCCATCTTGACAGGCTTTATGCCATCTTACTAAGATTTCTTGTTGTCACATAATCCGCGTTTCTTATTTAGCAAACTTTTTTTTATATCACAAATATTGAATTCGCTATTTATCGAATTCACTGTAAATCGTAGTTAATATACCTCGAGAATAACTAAGGGTTGAAGTTAGTATTTGCTTGCATGTAGTCACATACTTAACTCTGTAACCATGTCTTAGACGCACGTTTACTCATACACAGATACAGGCATGCGCTATTTAAACGTATAAGAAACTCCAAAAATTTGTCCTGTAATTGACCTTGGGTTACTGAAGACCGTAGATTTTATATCAACAACCCCTGGATTAACCCCAAGGCCTAAAGACGTAGTTATTTATACTTACAAGGAAGCACTGGTTTAAACATTAATATTCCCAAAAATACTTTTTCTTGTATTTGATTGTGGGTTACTGTAGACCGTAGATTTCACATGAACGTCCCTGACTTAACCCCAAGACTTGAAGACATATTTATCCTTACGCAAATACAAGGAAGCATTGTTTAAACATTAATATTCCCCAAAATACTGTTTTTCTTGTATTTGAAAGTGGGTTACTGTAGACCGTAGGTTTTATGTCAAAGAAGGTATCCGCTCGTGCCTAAACATGACATAGCAAGCCACATTCTCTGCTGTCGCGCCTACAAAGCTGACTTTGTGCTTCGTTGTCACTGTTGTTTTAAAGGTGGGGGACATTACTGAGGGCTTACAAAATTCGGCCATCTAGACCAAAAGGGCTAGTGCATTTTCTCTCTCTCTCTCTCTCTCTCTCTCTCTCTCTCTCTCTCTCTCGAGAGCTAACAAAATTCATCCATATAGACCAAATGGGGTTGGTGCATTCTCTCTCTCTCTCTCTCTCTCTCTCTCTCTCTCTCTCTCTCTCTGAGAGCTAGCAAAATTCATCCATATAGACTAAATGGGGCTTGTTCTCTCTCTCTCTCTCTCTCTCTCTCTCTCTCTCTCTCTCTCTCTCTCTCAAGGGTGAGGGAGAGAGAGAGGGAGAGAAAGTGAGAAAAAGCTATCAAAAGCCAGCATACACGATGAATTATTACGGGCCCAAAACGGCTTTGGATTCTGTCATATAGAATGAATTATACCAATTCTGAGAATGTGTGCAGAGACAGTTAGTGGTTTTTCTTCCTGTATTTTAATGTAGTTAATATATCTCCTTGCTGTATTTTAATGTATTATTGCCATGTATCTCCTTATTGCCCTCAGCTATTATTTTCGCAGCAGAAGTTGCTTTCAGAATTTATTTAAGTTTTTTTCTCGAAATTTCAACTGCCAATTCTTCTTCGTGGCGCAAGGTTAATTATTACATTAATAAGTACAATATTTACTAAGGCTTCTAGTTTTTTCATAGAATTATATATTGACCTTAATATCAGCATCTTTTAAATCCAATTCAAATTCAAATTCATATGAATAATATTCATAAACATGTACAAAATAACATAAGTACATGTATCGGTAAAAAAAAATAACTTATCCCTGGGTCACACGACTTGATGAAGTCAGCTAATAAACAAATAAGCTAAATATGTCTTCCAGCTGAATAAAACTTAAGATGATGTTTTTTATTCTCCCTTTTTTTGCAGATGAACATCGGGACATGAACGGACATCCTGAAGATGACCTGAAACGTCAGAGAACACAGTATAACACAGATCCCCTTTATACCAATGTAAGTCTCTCTCTCTCTCTCTCTCTCCTCTCTCTCTCTGTGCTTTCACTTCATACATATACGTTTTCCCTCCTCTCTTCTCTCTCTCTCTCTCTCTCTTCTCTCTCTCTCTCTCTCGTTTCCTCCATCGGGTATGCATGGTTTGTTCTACCATTTTCTGTTCATCTCTATAACTTTATTGTTAACTTTTTTTGTACCTTCAACTTTTTCCTCTCTCCCTGTTCGAAAGTCACATAGGATTTTTTTAGGAATGGCCAGGTCTTGTTTTCCATATTTGTCTTGTCCTTCCCTTTTTACTATTCCCCGCCGTTTTTTGTGTTTTGTGTTAGTGTATATATATATATATATATATATATATATATAGATATATATATATATATTATAATATATATATATTATATTATCTATATATATATATATATATATATATATTGTTTATATATATATATATATATATATATGTATGTAATGTAGTGTATATATATATAATATTATATATATTATATTTATTAATATTATAGATTTAGTTAGTTAGTTAGTTAGTTATTTGACAACAGAGCCTCATTTTAACAGGATGGTATCTAGCAGACAAATTTATTCAGCAAAAGTTACAAGATTTCCAGGTCTAACTGTCCTCATCGCTTGGTAGTCATTGTATGAATGCACGGGATTGTGCAAGTGATCAAGTTTGATTATATGTATACATATATACATAATGCATGTATTCTGATTGTGTAAATATATTAAATATTTTGTATTTTCTTATCATTTGTTTTTGCTACAGCAAATCCAAGCCATTGATTACAACTACAACTGAATTATTCATTAATTTTTTTGGTCTGAATTCCATTTTAGCAAAAAATAATAGCTTGCATAGTGTTACGCCTTCCTCCCTCTCTCTCTCTCTCTCTCTCTCTCTCTCTCCTCTCTCTCTCTCTCTCTCTCTCTCTCTTCCAAGCTATTAATTACAACTAAAACTGAATTATTCAGAACATCTTTTTGTCCTGCGTTCCATTTTACGAAAAGTAATTGCCTGCATATTGTTACGCTTTCTTCTCTCTCTCTCTCCTCTCTCTCTCTCTCTCTCTCTCTCAACCCCCATCGACAAGTTCCATTTCTAAGTCTAGTTCTAAGTTTCAAACTTCTAAGACGTCACTTCCAATCTTCATATACGTCAAGTTTCGTAAGTGCTACCATCTCTCTCTCTCTCTCTCTCTCTCTCTCTCTCTCTCTCTCTCTCTCTCTCTCTCTCATTAATGAGAACGTAAAGGCCGACACCCCATCCATCAGAGGATAAGACAAGGAGATGCTCACATCGATCTCTCAGACTCAGTACTTGACAATATTATCCATGCAGGAACTATGCCCCGGGGTCCTCTTTGGCTGTCGAATTCGGATAGCAGTCATTTGTTTCCCTTAAGACAAACACGGAGAGAGAGAGAGAGAGAGAGAGAGAGAGAGAGAGAGAGAGAGAGAGAGAGAGAGAAGGGGTTGGTGTGGCATTTACGAATTTTTACGTATAGGGAGATTGGAAATATCGTCTTAGAAGTTTACGAATCTTTACGTATACAAAGATTGGAGATTGTCATCTTAGAAGTTGGCACTAACGAAAGTACGTAAGTACTAAACTTGACGATGGAGTTGAGAGAGAGAGAGAGAGAGAGGGAGAGGAGGGGCTTGTTGTGGCATTTACGAATCTGTATGGTATACGAAGATTGGAAATATCATCTTAGAACTCGACACTAACGAAAATACTTAGAACTGAACTTGTTCTTGACGGAATTGAGATAGAGAGAGAGAGAGAGAGAGAGAGAGAGAGAGAGAGAGAGAGAGAGAGAGAAGAGTTGGTGTGGTACTTACGAATTTTCACGTTTAGGGAGATTGGAAAGATCGTCTTAGAAGTTGACACTAACGAAAGTACTTAAGGAACTAAACTCGACGACGGAACTTAGAGACGTATGAAACTCCGCCTTCGAGAAAAATCTGGGCAAAGAATTTGAAAAAAACACCCGGAGTTCAGATGTCCAACAACAAAATGGCGCCATAAAAGAAATTTATGAGGCCCCGGGGTTCGAAATCACCCAAACAAAGGCGTCTATATCTTTCATAAGGCCCCCCCCCCCCCCCCCTCCTAATCTGGAGTAGGAGGAGGAGGAGTAGTGACTCATTTGTAATCTTATTGGTCAATTCATGATATGGGAGCTCCTGGTCAAAGTCGGCCAATCACACGTCTTGGATCATATTCCCGGTCACGGGATAGCCAATCACGGGCCTTATTACCTGCTTTGAAATTCCGAGAGGCCGCGTGCCAATCTCAATTTAGTCGAGGCAGCTGATTTACGACCGAGTTACGGTCCCTTTTATTTGTCTTCGAGCGTCCTCCTTTCGCCTTTTATTTGCGCCGGGGATCGTAGACCCCCGGAGTTATGGCGCAGACATTTTGGTTTATGGCACAGTTCATGGTGGCCAAGGAGGAGCGCCCCAATCTCTCTCTCTCTCTCTCTCTCTCTTTCCCTCTCCTCCTCCTCCTCCTCCTCCTCCAGTTGCGTTTTCTTGCCAGCAGACTGCCAACTTAGAGGGCCATTCCTTCCCTGAGACCAGTAGCCCCATGTCCCCCCCTTCCCCGACCCCCACACAGAACTTTATATCTCCTTCCTGGCCCTAAAGTCCCGTCGTCACCATCATCATCATCATAAGATCTTGGGCCACAAGTGCACCACCATATCACTATCCTTATCATATCACAAGGCGTCCGTGTCATCTATAGTACTTCCTGGAAGTCTTGCCTGGATTATCCTGCTGTCCTTAATACTGACTGGAACACGCTTGGCTCTCTCTCTCTCTCTCTCTCTCTCTCTCTCTCTCTCTCTCTCTCTCTCTCTCTCTCTCCTGGAAATTGTTCCGTGTGCCTGGAACGTTGTTTAATTGTTCCAATACTTGCAGGCTCCTTTTTATTAGTGCCACCTTCCTCTTCTGGCGTTCCAGCAAAGTTATAACACCTGCGCTGGAAGTCGCAAGTTCCTCTTTTTTGTGGTATCTTCCTCCTCTGGTGTTCCAGTCAAGTAGCACCTATGCTGGAAGTCGCAAGTTCCTCTTTTTTTGTGGTACCTTCCTCCTCTGGTGTTCCAGTCAAGTAGCACCTACGCTGGAAGTCGCAACACCTTTTTTCGCTGGAATTCGCAACACTTTTTGTGCTACCTACCTCCTCTGGTCTTCCTGTTCCAGCAAAGTAGCAACTACGCTGGAAGTCGCAAGTTCCCTTTTTTTTTGTACTGCCTTACTCCTGAGGCGTTCCTGTAAAGTAACACTTTTAAACCCGAAATCGCCTCGTTGAAAGGAACGAATTATATGTAGCCTTGACTGCCGACCCACCGAATCGGTATATAACGAAGTCGACTTCTATTTAAAAATTGACGAAATTCCATCGCGTACGATCAACTTATGTCACAGAACGCGATGGAATATTAATGAAATTCAGATTGAGGGCAATTTCTGCTCACCGCCGGTTCGTGGGGCTTTCAAATGTCCCACAAAGCAGCGCAAAGACAGAGAGATTCATCAAATATGAACGACCTATGGTCGATCTCCGTGTTTGCCTAACCGATTCCGAATTACCCACGTAATGCTCGACAGAAAGGGCTTGAGTTAAGCCATCGTGAGAACCAAGAAAACCTGCTGGTGTTGTTGGTTGGTTCCGGGGGGGACATGGGGCAGGGGCAGGGGTGGGGTCGGGCCGCCCTGGTCAGAACAATCATCCGAAGCATGTTCTGTGACCGACTGTAATTTGTGAATTCGCCACCGAAGTGTGCTCAGCCAACACTTACGTCTAGTAGTGCCAGTGAATCAATGGCTGGTACTAATGGCTTCTGGTTCCATTTTCTGAGAGATGTACCGAATTACGCGGCTCTAAACTCAGCGAGCACGAGAAAGTAAACGTATTAGGATATTATTTATTTGCCGTCGTAATCGCCGCTAAAAGGGGCAGCAGAGTCACGGTAATCACAGTAAAAAGGGTGTTACCGTCTCGTGAACACGGTCTAGATAGCCGTTAGCTGGGGTGAACGCGGTCTAGAGGGCTGCAATCATCGCCTTTTTGCTTTCACGTCTTGGAACACTTCACCGATCAATTTTACAAGTGTAGTGTCTCTCCAGCACTTCCTATCTGTAACCCGATAGTCTGCCAGGCATAACTAAATATCACTCACCAATGGGAGGGACGCCTTTTATCTACAATAACTTCCAAAAAATCAGAGTATTTTGTAATGTAATCGATTTATTTGAAATGGGCAGCTTCTGACTCGCGTTGAGGTAGTCACAGTGGATACGGCTTGCAGTTTTGATATAAAGACACGTATACCGGTACAACTAAAAAGATTACTCATACATAGTGTGACCATAGGCCTATTGAAATAGCTATTCAGTTCATTATTTTTTATCTCGAGAGATTGAGAGAAAAAAAGCAAAGTCAGCAGTTGTCTGAGCATATGCCTACCGAAGATAGAGCTACTCAGTTCATCATTCTTCACCTAAAGAGATTGAGTGATGATGTATCTGTAAGATACATTTCAGAAGTGTGGAGAGAGAGAGAGAGAGAGAGAGAGAGAGAGAGAGAGGAGCTCACTGGCAGCTGAGATCAGGCAGGTCATTGGTCACGCCTCAACCTCCGTACTAATGCTCCAGTATGAATATAAATTGGACCGCCGAAGAGCCCGGCTAAACCAGACTATGGCAAAAATTAATTGTTTGCTCGAAATGTTATGCAACTATCGGCTGGCCACAGCGTGATTAGAGAGTAAGAAGCAGAGAATGGGCTAGTAAAATTATAAAAATCAAGGGAAAACGACAGTGCGATAGATGAAGAGACTAGGAGAGAATGGGAACGAGATCAAGAAAAACAACAGAAAACGGAACGAGCTGCTCTGGAGACTGACTAGTGTTCAGTGTATTTTATAGACCTATGTAGGTTCAGCGTAGTATACATACATTCGTATACGTATACATCTGTATACTGTATGCTTGTCACTGCAGAGGAGAGGGACACGTGCGTTCCCCGTACGTGTGTGTTTGCATTACGAATAGGCGAACAGCCAAAGGACATTAGACCATAAATCACTGACTGTGAGGAATGGCTTTCGTAAAAGATGTGTGCGGTAAACCAAGGCGCTTCTCGTGCCTTCTTTTTTTTATTATTATTTTAGGGCGTCCAGCTCCGTCTCTCTCTCTCTCTTTTCTCACCACAATGACTCTTTATGATGTTTCAGGCCCTTAATCGATTATAAAGATTACCCTTGGCGCTGGGTGTGTTTGATTCCTGAATAATTCATGGTGGAATTTTTACGATATGTGATTCGGAACGGATTGCCAAGAGTCCATTTTCTTTTTATCGAGGAAGGCTCGTAGGGAGGGGAGAGAGAGAGAGGCGCTTCTGTTCTAGCTGAGCTGGAAACCTCCTCCTCCTCCTCCTCCTCCTTACCAAGATTTTGCGATTGGTAAACAGACCAAGAAAATCATAAAGGAATGAAATACCTTGAGCTTTACAAAGCAGCAGCTACAATAGATGTTTATGTAATTAAAACTAATGCTAGCACAGCTTCATAGATGCAGAAAATAACAGAACTGCCTCAGAAAAGAATTTTTTTTACCGTTGTAACCCCCATTCGACTCTGAAATCTTGGCTACTCCCACGCCATACTTGTTTTTATTCCTGACCTCATCCCAAAAAAATTCTTTCAGATTCCTGACTCTTATAGGATCAACTTTGATCATTTTCCCGTTTCTAAGTATTTACGTTTGCAGTCAATAAAGCTTTTTGAAAAATGATTCAATGATTATTTACAAGCTAGTACAGTACAGGAATCTTGTTTCTTATTGCAGAGGACATGGTCCAAACACGCCTGTTTCTGATACAGTTGTCAGTCAATAAAACCGTTTAATCAAGAACGGGAAATTGACCTAATGATTCTTTACAAGCTAGAGCTCTACCAGTAAAGGAATCTTGTTCTTCTTTACAGATGATATGGTCCAAACAGTGGCCAACGTTGAAGAATGAAGACGCCAAGACACTCTTGCCAGATCTCGGAAGTAGCGTTGCTGGGGGCGCCTCATCTCCTTACAGGTAATGACTTTGGACGTTGAAGAATTTTACTCAGGAGGGAATGAATTTTTTTTTTTTAACCTAAATATTGCGTTTAGTGTTTATTCGTGTACTATGCCTAGGCCCACACATGTATCGTGTTTCAGATTCAGAAGTTATATGCGTAGAATCATTTTGAAGAACACTACCATCATTCATGTGATATTTATATAATCTCCATCATTTATGTATCGCCATCATTTTTATTATCTCCATCATTTTTATCATCTCCATCATTTTTATTATCTCCGTCATTTATGTAATCTCCATTTATTGGCCACCATCATTATTTATGATTTTCATTTATGTGATCTCCATCATTCATATGATCTCCATCATTCATATGACCTCCATCATTTGTTTGATCTCCATCATTTATTTGATCTACAACATTCATGTGATCGTCATTTGTGTGATCTCTATCATTTTTATGTTTTGAAGCATCTCCATCAATTTGTTTTAATATCCATCATTTACGTGACCTCTTTTGCCCTCTTTTCGCCCCCATTGCAGTAGCGTACAGTCATTCGTGGACCACCCCTCCAGTTACCCTTCGGTATCAGCTTCGTCAGTGTCCACCGACGCCCTCTACGAGACAATGTCCATGACCCAGTCCAACACGAACCACGTGTACTCCCCACCCCTGGCCACTTCGCTAGGTAAGTCCTCTCTAGCCGCTTTTTTCTGTCTCTCTCTCTTCTTCTTCTTCTTCTTCCTTCTTCCTCTTCTTCTTCTTCTTCTTGTTCCTCCTTTTCGTCACACCTTTCACCCAGACCCCTTTTGCCTTCCGACACTTCCTCAACACCTGTAGGTAGGTATGGGCATTATCAATCCTGGGCATGGGATGCGAGATTTTGACCCACCCCGTTGGGTCGTGTTCCTTCTCTTGAAAAAACACCCCTTGGGCATATATTCATGGTGATGGGTATGACGGTCTGTAGTTCAGAATGAATAGTTTTGGTTAGACACAGAAACAGTAACTGGAAAAAGTAACTGAAAACAAGTCAGTAAGAAGAAGAAAAACTTAAGAAAAAGTAAAAGAAAGATTTGTTGATGAAAATGGTGATCTTTCAAGAAAAAAAAAAAAATGTTGCAGATAGTTAAGCAATGAATCTAACCCGGATGCCCGCTTCTTGGGAACGGCCTTCTGCAGGTAGCGCCAGTGGACTGACTCCCCTCACACCCATTACCATGCAAGATGTGAAGCCCGTCCTTGCGGCACCCTCAGGCCTTGACACTACAGCCGCGCAGTTCCAGCAAGGTGAGTTTGAAGGAGCGCTTCCTAACACCAGCCAACACCCTCCCGCCCCCCACCCCTCTTTCTCATTCGCATTTATATAAGCCTTACCCCTTGCTCTATGTCATTTAATAGTGGCAAGACAGGTCCCCGTAACTTTTCCCCAAGTACCTTATCCTTATTCCTAGCTATATCTCATTTAACAATGGTAAAGGTGAGTTTACACTAGGCTACACCGCGCGCTGCATACGTAAGACACGTCACCAACTCCTCCCAAATTCTTGTTAGCCCCACCTGCTGGACTGCTCATCAAGAGTCACGCCACACCACTAACTCGCCCTAATAATGAGCAGTCTAGTAGGCGGGGCTAACAAGAATTTGAGAGGAGTTGGCGATGAGTCTTACACATGCAGCGTGCGGTGAAGCCTAGTGTAAACTCCACATTAAGACAGGTCCCCCCCCCCCCCCACCCCCACCCCCCACCCCGCCTCTTTCCCAATTCCCTAATCCTTATTCCTAGCTATGTCTCAATTAACAATGGTAAGACAGGTCTTAAGTACGACATCCAGTGTCTGGTAGACATTTTCAAGCGGATCTTTGAGTAAGGTTTATCGGTAATCGGTGTTTACTTCAAGCCAGTTGTTTCCGAGTTTTAAGTTTATTAGTGTAAGGTCAGAGCAAGAACTCTGTATGTCTAGAATAATTATTTTGTGATTTATGTATAGGCTTTTACCATCATGATTGATATTCATGTCATAATTACTCACATTTGTCATATTTTCTCTCATGGGTGAGAAGTTCATGTTGTGACGTCATCACTCTTCATCTGGTATTCATCCTTCTAACTAACTCGAATGACAACTATGCATTTTCTGAATCCTTATAATAAAGAAAATTTCAACATTCGACTCTTCCTTGTTATGTATGATGTATGTGTGAGTGCGCATGTGTGTGTGTGAGAGAGAGAGAGAGAGAGAGGAGAGAGAGAGAGACTGACTCCATGTTGAAAAATGATAAACCACTATGAAAAGGACTTGATTTAGATATGTATGTGTTTGTGAACCTTGAAATATGAGAGAGAGAGAGAGAGAGAGAGAGAGAGAGAGAGAGAGAGAAGCTATTGCCAAGTTGGGCCGTAAAGTCGGCTGAATCACTGTCTTCAAGTTCTTTCTTGAGATCGTTAAGCCGGCAAGTTTGTTCGGAAGTCATCGTGGAGTCTACCCTCTACTTAAAGATTCCATTGGGAAAGACTGTCTTTTTTAAATCTTTATTTTCATCAAAGACATTATCAACGTTTCGACGAACGAAGGAACAGAGAAGGGAAAGGAAAACTTAACAGACGTGGTACTATATACGTCTGGACGACGGAGCTTAGCGTTTGGGGTTAGACTAAAGGGCAAGTATAGGCCGATATACTTGCGGCTAAAATCCTAGGCCTATAAGGTGGCGGAGCGCAGCTCTCAAGACATTACGGGCTCCTCTATGAGCAAGAGCCCGTGCTGCCATAAGGTCAGCTTAATCTAAAACAACAAATCTTAAGACAGAGAATGGAAAGCTGACAGACGTGGCACTGTACGTCTTGACGACGGGGCGTATGGCATTTGGTTAGACTGAGGGGAAAAGCAGAACGCTAAGCTCACAGCGAAGATCCTTAGGCCTAGTATGGGTGACAGAGCGTAATTCTCTCGTCGGATAAGATGACAGATTTTGAGGCAGACAGACACGGACGAGGTTTCTGCCCTTCTTGTTTAGTATTTTAAAAATCATATGTGTGTGTCTGTCTGTCTGCGTGCGTGAAAGCGTGGGCGCGCTCCCTGTTTTAGTCTCGCCAAAGGGTGTTACGTACTTCAGATGTCTTCTTGCACACGCTATACGTTTTCGCAAACGCAGGTGTATATCCTGTAATCATGCCTGTCGTTTGTGTCATATTCCAGGACGTTGACTCTCTCTCCACCACCTTCTCTCTCTCTCTCTCTCTCTCTCTCTCTCTCTCCCGGGTGGCCATTTTGGAAATGAACGTTTCTTCTTACCACCGTTTTTACTGAAGTTCTCGAGGACTTTTAATGGACACTGCCGTGCACAGTTTCCACAAACTTTGTTAGTTTTAGACTTCACTCTTAATATATTTTACGATACGGAGGCAAAAGGAGATAGAAAAAGAGGAGAGAGAGAGAAAGAGAGGATGGAGTGCGTCCAAAGGAATACGGAAATATATACAGAAAGAGTGATAGAGAAAGAAAGAGAGAGGGAGAGGCCAACCTGAGTAAGATATGTTTTGTGTTTTGAGGGAGTCTCTCTCTCTCTCTCTCTCTCTCTCTCTCTCTCTCTCTCTCTCTCTCTCTCTCTCTTGAGCTATACGAGGCCAACCTGAGCAAGATATGTTTTAGTGTTTTAAGGGAGTCTCTCTCTCTCTCTCTCTCTCTCTCTCTCTCTCTCTCTCTCTCTCTCGTCTCTCTCTCTCTCGTCTCTCTTCCTTCTTCTTCTTCCTCTTCTCTTTCTGTTTGGGGGCTTATGGAGGCGGTATAACTCATCATACGTCCGCCAACAATGCGAAGGGACAATGGAGGGTGATTTTACAGTCGCGGGCCGGTATTCAGCCATGGAATTTTATCACCGTTCCGTTGCTGTGAAAAGCGGAGATTCTATGAACGGTTTGATTTATTGAAGAAGAAGAAGGAGAAGAAGTAGCCTCCTCTGGCACTCGTTCAGAGTGAGACTATAGCTTGGGGAAGACAGCCTTTTCTCTCTCTCTGTCTCTCTGTCTCTCTGTCCCTCTATGTCTGTGGATTGTTTTAGCCTAGAAGACTACTCGACAAACATTGTTCCTCTCTCTCTCTCTCTCTCTCTCTCTCTCTCTCTCTCTCTCTGCGTGGATTGTTTTAGACCAGTAGACTCTGCTCGACAAACAGACATTGTTCCTCTCTCTCTCTCTCTCTCTCTCTCTCTCTCTCTCTCTCTCTCTCTCTTTTAAAATCTGGCTTTCGTATGTTTGTATGTATGAGTGTGTGCGTGTGTGTATATTTTCACACCCAGAATTCTCAAAACCAAAAATTTTCCCCTTTGTTCCTCATAATCGTGGTGTTGGAGCTACTCTTATGTCATGGGATCCAGATCATGTAATTATATTTACTAATAATAATAATATTTCTCATTCGAATTTCCACTCAATTATCTCTCATGGTTTATTAAGGCGGTTTACATTGGTTTAATCCTCCTGTCCGTGGTTTAATTAACTACTCTGTTCTGGTCGCTTGGTTTAATCCAAACTTTCATTTTTCACGTCAAAGAATGGTTTAATGAAGAAAGTTCTCTTTTATTATTAATATGATTATTATTATTATTATTATTATTATTATTATTATTATTATTATTATTATTATTATTATTTATTTATTTATTTATTCCTCTATCGTCTTGGATGTTCAGTATTGTGAGCAAAAATGTACGTCTGGGATAATAATAATAATAATAAAATCAATAATAATAAAATAATAAGTAATAATAATAATAATAATGATAATAATAATAATTAATAATAAAAATATATAAATAATCTAATAAATACTGTAATAATAATATATACACAATATCTTTGACTCATCATATCTTATCGCCATTTCCCAAAAAATTACCTGGACTATCTCATTAAATCCTCATCATATCTTCATCATATCTTCATCATAGCTTCATTGCTATATCATGATCATCGCCTAAATTAAAATTGTATAATGGAAAGGTGACTGGTAATCGTTTATTAATACATTATCAATACATTTATCTTGAAGTGAATATTCCCTGGTGTGGCCATATATTTTTTATTTATTTATTCTCTGTTGATAATATGCATGGATCAGCATTCTCTACTCATTAAACTTCGTCTTTGTTTAATCTACTGTCTATAACTACAAGCATGATATGAGCATTGCATCTTCCGTTTGTTCCTGAAAGGTTCAAATATTATTGTATGGAATGTATTTACTACTTAACTGCATAGGCGTATGTATCTCTCATTGGGTTATGTATATATAAATATATATATATATATATATATATATATATATATATATATATATAGTATATATATACATATATATATATGTATATATATAGATGTATGTATATATATATATATATATATATATATATATATACTATATATATATATATTTCATATGAGTGTACATATGCATACCCACATACGTACACAACAGGTCACACTTATTCTCAAAACATCCACCAACTGCATGCCCCACGCATGACCTGAACTAACCGAAAATCATTTTTACCCTAGCATTCATTTGGTAGTCCCAGACAAGACTGGGATGTAAAACTTCCATTATTTTTTTCATCATCTCTAGAACCTAGTTATTTTATTTCAGATTCATTTTTGAGTTAATATTCTGATTATTAGTTTTTTTTTAAATCATGCACATATGCACCTGTGCACTTTGATATTGCACTGCATTTTGCACTAGTAGCCAGTTTTTTTTTTTTAATTGGATGATGCAACCCAGAGTTTTATTATTAAGGAACTAAGCAGATAACAGTTTGGTTTTGTGATAATTACAAGCAGAGGTAATCAGTGACTGAGAGAGTTTTTCATTAAGAGTAATTTCCAGCAATCAATTTAATCAAAGTTCCTTTTTGTGTAAGCCACTTTCATCTGATGAACTTGATCTTGTAGAACTGATTGCCTCTTCAGATTATCATTTTTAATTTTCAAGTTTTCATTTTTATGTTCTATAGTTCAGTAGCATTTGGTTGCATCTGGTAGATTTCTGCAGTACAGTATTCTGAGAGAGGAGGATGCCTAGCCCGCGAGACTTTCAGTTGTAAAATCAAACGTCGTTGTGTTCTCTATTACCTGAATGAAGTATATTTACTGTTTCCTTTTGCAATGGTTCAGATGATCAAGGAAGTTAAAGAATCAAATAGCGCAGTATTCAAGTTTCTTAAAAAAATTCATCAAATTTGTCGCTCAAGTGTACACCACATATCCGGACGAGTGGATCTGTGCAAGTATTTATTATTTTCATTTGAGAGTCACGACCCTATTGGTGACTTCCAGGGTAGGGTTTCAAAGGCATTTATGATGATACTCACTGTATCCTGATACTCACTGTATCCTGAACCACTGAAGGACATGTATCAAGTCATTCATCTTTTGCGTTTATTAAAAACGAATTCATTAAATTTGGCATTTTCATTTTGAGATTCAAGGGCAAAGTTTCAAACTCAGTTCGTATGATGCCCAGTGCCCTAAATCCACTGAAGGCCACGTATCCTTAGAGACAGGGCCGGCAGGCATCCTCGTCCTGTATAGATCCTCCCTAGGGGGTCGGATCCTCACGAGTAGCTTAAATGTAGTCTCGAAAGAGAGAGAGAGAGAGGGAGAGAGGGAGCTTGTGTGTGATGGGAGTTGTTGTTGTTATCCGCACGTCAGGAGGAGGAGGTTCGGCCTACACCCCCATGAGCACCTCCCAGCCGACCTCCAACCCTGGCTACGCCACCATAGACACCCAGCCCACCCACTACGCGGACCAAACGCCCGTCAGCGAGGGCGTGACGCCGCTGGAGAGTCTCGTGGTCGCGCCGTGCTCCTCGCCCTTAAAGGCCGACACGCCTTGCACCACCGCCCTCACGGTCCTGCAGCCCGCCTCGCACGCCCACGCAGCAACACATCACGCCCATGTTTCCACTCCCGTGCATACATCCACGCATGCCCATGTACCCATGCATGCCCATGTAGCGAGCACACCCGACCCAACGTATACCACCCTCCCGCCCATCACACACTACACAGGTAAGTTGTTTCCACGCACTTGCGCACTTGCACGACCGCATGCACGACCACACACGCCCACCCAGGTGCTCGTCTTTTGTTTTGGCCATGTCCTGCTCACGCACTGTGCCACACCAGGGCTTCAGAGATACGAAAGCTGAAAGTTTATTTCGTGGAAAAGACAAATTCTTTTTTTTTCTCACGAAAATTTATCCAAGATTCAGAGGACTAAAAAAGTATTTAAAAATGACATTTGGAAATCACCTTTTCCATTTACAATTTAAGTGTTCCTGTACTTAATCGCCAATAAAAAGAAAAAATTTCAACCGGAAATAAATAATAAATTACTTTTTCATAAAACAAGTGTTAGGCAGGTGCGTTGGAGCTTCGATCCAATACGTATTATGATCTCGTAAATGTTGAGGAAAGCAAGAAAAAGATATATATATATATATATATATATATATATATATATAATATATATATATATATATATATATATATATATATATATATATATATAAAGGCATATTCACATCGATGTTTATGTATATGTTGAATCTACATCAATGTCCCCTAGTAATAAAGTTGTGAGATTCATTATTATAAAACTTAAGCGAACATTCTCTATGACTGTTTTTGGAGTGGAAAATTTTAATAAAAAAAAAGAAAGAAAGAGACAATTCTCTATCAAACTTAAAAAGAGATAATTTTCTAAACAACTTGAAGAGATCATTTTGGAGTCAGTGGAAAAGTTAAAAAAAAAAAAAAAAAAAAAGATGAATTCTCTAGCAAGACTTAAGGAGACTATTCTCGAGGACTTTCTGGAGTTTCTTCTTTGACCCTTGACCTCGTTTTCAGGTACCGCCAGCGTAGGGTCGATGGTCGACTACACCTACTCCTCTCCTTACACCCAATACTCCTCCACATACCCGACATACGGTTACGGAACTGGAGGACTTCTCAGTAAGTAACTGTGAGTATTGATGTATGTTAATTTCCTTTTTTTATTTTTTTATCTTTACGTTGGGTTCTAATCCTATGGTTAGTTTCTCCAAAAATGCTGTTTTTTGCATCATATTTACAATGAGGTGTTGGTAATGTGGTCATTATTATTATATATTAAAAAATATTCTTTTTTTTTGTATAATCCTTTGGTTAGTTTCTACAAAAATGCTGTTTTTTGCATCATATTTACAATGAGATGTTGGTAATGCAGCCAATATTATTATTAAAAGATATTTAGTTAATTTTTTTTTTATCTTTACTTTGGCATTATTATTATTATTATTATTATTATTATTATTATTATTATTATTATTATTATTATTATTATTATTATTATTATTAGAAAATACTCATGGTATGTTCATTTCTTTACTATCTTTCTATAGTCCTTGAATGTTGTTCTTAATCCTCCTTAACTATTGGTCTTAAATTGTCCATAACTGATGTCCTTAAATTACCCTTAGCCTTTGTCCTTAATTGCTCTTAATTTTTCTTAACCATCGCCCTTAATTGTCCTTAACTATTGTCCTTAATTGTTCTCCACTATTGTCCTTAATCGTCCTTAACCTTTCCTCTTGATTTCCAGATATGTGTAACTACGGCAATGGTGTCCTCAACAACAACAACAACAATAACAATCATCACAACAACAACAACAACGGCGGCGGCGGCGGCGGAGGCGGTGGTAACAACAACACCAACACTACGACCAGCAGTAGCGGTAACGCCAGTGACCATGGCGTTAGCGCCGGTAGTAACAACCACCACCTGAACGCAGCGGCGGCTACCAGACTGCGCATGCTCCAGTCGTCATTAAGCAACACCACCAGCACCAGCAGCAGTAGTAGCAGTAGCAGTAGCGCGATGCCCTGCGTCAGGCAGAACCACCACCGCTGCACGTAACGCCTTGTTCCGGAGTCGTCTTCTGCGTCTACTGCGTCTAGTGCTCCTCTGGAGTCGTCTTCTGCGTCTACTGCGTCTAGTGCTCTTCTGGAGTCGTCTACTGCGTCTAATGCTCTTCTGGAGTCGTCGACTGCGTCTAATGCTCTTCTGGAGTCGTCTTCTGCGTCTACTGCATCTACTGCGTCTTCATCTTCATCTTCATCTCCTTCATCTTCTTCGTCATGACAGAGCAACCCTTCGTCGCCGTTGGTTGGTTACCTGAAGGAGTCTGATGACGTTGTTGTTGTTCCACTGCGTCTACTGCGTCTAGTGCGTCTTCATCTTCATCTCCTTCTTCTTTGTCATGACAGAGCAACCCCTCGTCGCCGTTGGCTGGTTACCTGAAGGAGGCTGATGATCTTGTTGTTGTTCCACGAAAGACGTTGGCATTAGCAAGCAAGCACACCTGAGCCATCTACTATATATATTAGTTGCGAGTCCTACTTCCCCTGTGCAATGGCTGCTGGCATTCGACGTCGTCGTTTGGGAAGGCGGGGCGGATTAGGCCTAATAACGACGTCACCACGGGACGCAGAAGCAAAAAAAAAAAAACCGAGTTTTCTCAGTTCTTGCAATCAGGGAGACACAAATAACAGTGCAGAGATGAAGCAAGTGCTGTTAAGAGTGCAAAAAAAAAAATAAAGGACCCTAAGACGACAACAACCACCATGATGAATGCAAAAAAAAAAAAACACAAAATAATGAAAGAAATAGTTTATTTACATTTTAAAGATTAACGTCTCTGTCTGAGGCTACTAGTTTAGTTGAGTGCGTGTTTTTTCATTTGTGAGAAGCACGGACCGATCTCTAGCTAGGATACCAAAGAAATCATCACTCAAGTCACGAGCTTGCTTCTTTTTTTTTTTTTTTTTTTTTTTTTTTTTTTGGTTTTTTGTTTTTGGTTTTTTTCCCTTGAGCCAGTTACCACACGTTCTAATCTTAAATAGACGAAACCAAAAACCTTCCTCCTTCAGGCACACTCTCGAGAAAGACTTCAGAAACATTTAAAAAAAAAAATAAAAAATAAAAAAGAATGGAAATGAGCGAGTGAGAAGATGATTGATTGGCAGATGACTGCTTGACCGAAACGGAGATTTTTTTTCGCGACTCCTCCTCCTCCTCCTACCCCTCCTCCTCCTCCTCTCCTCCTCCAGCAGGCATTCTCCTTCTCTTCTTTGTACATAGCACTCAAGGGCCTTGACCTTCTCCGGTGTGCCTGAAGGGAGGGAAGTTTCTACAAATGAAAAAAAGAAAAAAACTTTTCGACAAAGGGCATCTGGAGACATGGTTCGCACACTCTTTTCCACTCTAGGTCTGGGGAAGCCTTCCTCCTTTCGTGGGATGAATTGTTGGCATCACCCTAGTACCAGTAACTTCGTGTTTGTTATATTTTTTCATTCATTTTCATTGATTCATTTAATTATTATTATTATTATTTTTAAATCTCTCGGGTTTGGTTTTTTTTCATATTTGGGGGTTTATCGCTGTCCAGGACCTACATCTACTGACTGCTGTTTTTGGCGTCGATCAAAAACTCTCTGAATCCCTGTTTAGACGTCATTTATTTTTTTTTATCTATATCTCCCACCTACACTACACACCCACGTCCCCCCCTCTCAAAAAATGAAATTAGAGCAAACAGAATGAAACTGTTGAAGCGTCATTCTTATTACAATAAAAGCGCTGGCTGATTTCCTCTGAGGGATATGATATGATTGATAGAGAGATAATGTAATTATATGAATTTGTATATGATTATATCTGCATCTGTATGTATGAATATATATATATATATATATATATATATATATATATATATATATATATATAATATATAAACAAACGCAAACTTTACATACCTCTGATATTGTCAGAAGAGGCTATACTTCAAATCAAGAGCTTAGACACAAACAGTAACTGCAACAACAACAACAGTTAACAACAAAATAAAAATACAATGGGGATTATTTCACCTGTCTGCTACTTCGACTCTGTAAAAATATATATATATATATATATATATATATATATATATATATATATATATATAGTGTTGGTTGGTTGGTATTGTGGGATACCGACTTCGTGACCTCTGATAGGCTATTGGAACCAAAGAGGCTTCTCCGTCTTCTTCTCCTCTTCTTCTTCTTCTTCTCCTTTTTTATAAATAGTCAGGCGGTCGGTTGGATGGATCTCATCTCACGCTCCCACGCGCGCGCACACATGCACGCAATCAACCAAGCTTGTACGCAAGCTGAGATTGACAATTCATGATCACTAGAAAACGCCGTCTCGTCTCTCTTATTCTTTCGTTCTGTTATGGGAAACTCATGATCTGAGATTATGTTATTACAAAGGAGACCTATCTATGAGTCGTCTGTCTGTCTGTCTGCCTGCCTGCCTGCCTGCCTGCCTGCCTGCCTGTCTGTCTGTCTGTCTGTCTATCTGCCGGAAACTAAATGGATGGTAAAGCATAGTAGGTCGATACGTTTAGCATTAAGGAGAGACTAGCTCTTAAGGGATTATTTTTACGCTGATGAATGTTTTTTTTGTTTCTATTTATTTTGCCATTTTTTTTTTTTACACTTCTCCTTCCACTTCGTTCCAATGTGTACAGTATTATTTCCTCTTTTTTTCTGTTTAGATTTAAACATTATCGCACCTTTTTAGCTGCCCAATTTCCGCGCGAGTCACTTTTAAGTATTATTGAATTTTTTTTTTCTAAGTTTTAAGTTCTAGGATCAGTATTATAAGCCAAATACTGCTGATTCTGCGTTTCATAAATAATATTGACCTTTTTTCACCTGACATTTCCCTCTCAAACGTGATTTTTATTTAATTTTTTGTTTTAATTCTAATTTTTAGTCAGTCAAATTACGGGTCATACAAACCTGCCCGGTCAGGAATTGTATGAAGGAACCGCCCCAAAACGAAATGAAAACGTGGAGTTTTGTTTCTCTTTTTTTTTAAATAAATAAATATATAAATATATTATATATATAAGGCGTCAGGAGGAGACAGGAAGGAGAAGAACAGAAGGGGAGTAATAGAGAACACAATGATAATTTGGCTACAAGAATGAACTAGTCTTGTGTTGTGAAGGGGAATTGTATAGTATGATCCTTCCTTGTTTTAGAGTATTATTATCATTATTATTATTATAATTATTATTATTTTCACGTGACTATATCATTATTGTTATGATGATAGTCGCAGTAATTACGAAAGTTCTCTGTCTCTATCTCTCTCTCTCTCTGTCTCTCTCTCAGTTCTATGATTACTTAAATACTCCATCTTACAACGGAAAACTACCTTTTGTCATCAGTACCTATTAATTTTATTATTATTATTGCTCTCTCTCTCTCTCTCTCTCTCTCTCTCTCTCTCTCTCTCTCTCTCTCTCTCTCTCTCTCTACTCTACTCTTAAGGAATGGAAAAAGCAGATTCCAGTGTTCAAAACTCCTTATGGAGATCCGACGCTACAGGGTGTGGTAAAAAGCTGTCTATAATTTTTATATATTGTAGTTTTTCTCACCTTTTTTTATTATTATTATATTTTGCGCCTGTATACTACGTTACTCTGTGTTTTGTAAATTATGATATTTTTTTTATTTTTAAATCTGGGTTTTGTGCACAGCAGCATGTAAAGCCACTAGATCGATTCAATCAATCAATTGATTGATATCTTTTGCAAGGATTGCAGACGAATTGAAAATATAGCAAAAAAGACCTGGTTTGTTATTTCGTTGTGAAATTTTAATACGAGTTCATTTTTTTTTGCTTTCATCTGGAAAAACAAAGTGCTTTTTTTTTTAAATGGATGATCTCCAGAAAGAAAGTTGTATTATACCTCTTTTAATTGTTTGTTTTACAGGGAGAGGGAACTAAAGATCCTCTATAGAGAGAGAGTGTATAATATATATATATATATGTATATATATATATATATATATATATATATATATATATATATATATATATATATAGATACACACAAACTCTTTTAGCTGTTTCAGTTCTGTACCAAATGAAAAAAACAAATGTAAGACTTGATCACTTGAAGGGAAAAATGAAATAAAAAAGCAAATGAAATGAAATAAACCTGGCAGATATATTGTGTGTGTAAAGAGTCTTCCAAGGCTAAATACTATTATATTGTAAAAGCAGACCGTTTTTAAACTCGGCCGGATAAGTAAGTTTAGTCACATGCTGAACCTACATATTGATGTATACAGCAAACATAGGTAGCTATAGGAATAAACAAATGCTGTTTATAGAATGTCTGTGTTTTCATTATCCTTGAAACCCCACCCCACCCCCAACCTTTAAATATACCCCATTAATATGTAAACATCACTGAAAAAATGGCCCAATATTGTATAAACTATTGTTGATGCAGAATTCTCCCGCAGGAGAGAGTATTGCCATCGGTACACCTCATGCGGTGCACTGTAAGCATTACTTTTAAGTTCTTTGCGGCGTCCTTCTCCGTAGAGGGGGCTAGTGCCGTCAGCGCTCTTCACACGGCGCACTGTAGGCATTACTTCAGGTTCTGTGCGGCGTCCCCTCGACCCCTTTCATCTCTTTTACTCTACCTCCATCTTACTTTCCACCCTCTCTAACGATTGTTTCAGAGTGAAACTTCGAGGTTATCCTCCGGTTACATCTTTATCCGTCTTTACTCTCAATATCCTCGCAGCGCTGAATGGCCTCGAGATCCCAGCACTTGGGCCTTTGGCCTAAATCTTTTATTCCAAGTGATGGAAGTTAGTACTAAGAAAACTCCCTTATTCCAGTTTCCTAGTCATTTTCGAAATCATGGAAACTGGACTTCCAGGTGCATCAGGAAATGACGCTCTGATGTGAATTTGAATGACTCGAGGGTCATAACAAGACCCTGGGGAACTCCGCTTCAAATAAAAAAAATGCGCATCGGCTTTGCGCATGCGTATGTCAATCGTCTCGGCAGGTTTTAATTCATGGAGGACTTCTGTCTTCATCCTTGTGTAGGATATGGTTCTCAAACATTCTGAATGCAGTTGAGAAAAAGCATCAATCTCGTCAATATTCCACAAATACTTCTTTCGAAAACAACCTCCTTCAAAATGTTGGAACTCTGTCGTGAGTCATCTTCGGGTTGTTATTTCAAAAGCTTAAATATAATTTAAATGTCAACATTAATTTTAAATTGAAACAATTATTTTGTTGAATTTAAATAATCTCGGTTCCACCTTACGATGGACTTCTCGAAGGACTGACAACACGAAATAGATAAAATTTTAAAAAAGAAAACCAAAAAATATATGCTGATCGTCTTCGATGGGCGACTTAAACGATTAAAAAATGTATCAGAACTGTAAAATATATAAGAGGTTGATTTGTAACAGGCGATATCATTAATAAACTGTATTCTTTTTTCGTTATTCGTTCGAGTTATCGAGACTAAACACCGTTCAATGTAAATCTCGATATAGTTTTAAATAACTTTTTATTTCGTAAGCTGACTGGTCTCAGTCCTCCGTCCACTACATTTTCATACTCTTGTCATCGGCCGTTGCGGTGTTGTTATCAATTATCGTTACGGTTATCCCACTTCAATTATTACGTTTATAATCCGTTGCGCTTCGATTATCACTCCTTCACGGGCGTATAGGCGTATACGTCTCTCGTCGAATCATTTATATACCTCGGCCGTAGAAGGTTAAAACGTCTGGAAGTCGAAATGCAAAGTGTCAAGTGTAATATCTGTAACTATTCAGTTTTATCACTTATCCAGCTCATTTCCCGCTACAACGAAACTTCGAAAATACGCAAGAAAAAACCCCCGTTCAGCCATTTCGCCGACATAGCCAAAAAAAACGACGAATATCGCGGGAATAAAAAGGAATAAAGAGAAAGAATTGGCCGATATGGAGAAGTACTGGCACCCCTCACGCGGTTATTACCATCATTGTCCACGGTATCGGACACGACGCATCCTGATTGGCTGACCGGTAACAGCCGTCGACCAATCAGGACAGCGTCTTCCGGCTTATGTCTTTAAGAAGCCGCGCTAGGAAGCTCTGTAGGTTTTTGAACAGATTATACCGAGGAAGCGGACGGGTCTTTTTTTTTTATTTTTATTTTTTGTTTTTCAAGTTATAAAGTTCGTCAAATAAAGACATCTTTGAGAGGTTATGCGATGATAATTTTTCGTTGGATGTATTTGAGGAGAGTCGAGACGGTTTATGGATATTCTTCGTGTTTGGCTTGTAAGTAAATGCCGTTGTAGGTTGATTTCTGAAGCTCGCAGACGAATTAATTGATTCCCAGAAATATACACGAAAATCGTTTTACCAAAACGAAAATTCGCCGTAAAAACATCATCGGGGTTCATCCATTTCGGAGACCAGAATGGAAAAAGATCGTGGAAGAGGGGGAGGAGGAGGAGGAGGGAAAGAACTTTGATAAAACGTATGAATCTTAAATAGTTCTCCAGTTGATATCTGTGACTTTCTATGGCCTTATTATCTCTCTCTCTCTCTCTCTCTCTCTCTCTCTCTCTCTCTCTCTCTCATCTCCTCTTCTTCTCCTTCTTCTTCTTACAAGTTATAATAGTGTTCTTGCTCCATTCTTATTCTCTGTTAGTCCGTCGTTGAAGCCTTGAGCTCTCTCTCTCTCTCTCTCTCTCTCTCTCTCTCTCTCTCTCTCTCTCTCCTCCGTAAGATCGATGTGAACGGCAGGGCAGTTGCCAAGTTCCACTCAGAGATGGGATTCCGAAAACCTTGATACTCCAGTTCTAGTATCTCTCTCTCTCTCTCTCTCTCTCTCTCTCTCTCTCTCTCTCTCTCTCTCTCTCTCTCTCATACCTTGGCCATCAGATCCGCAAACATGATGGCGGCTTGGGAAATACACAGGCACACACTTACACAGACACACACACACACACACACCGACACAGAGGGGGAGAGAGAGACAGACAGACAGAACGACCCTCGAGATTCCGCCCGTATACAACTATAGACGGAATGATGCAAGGAAGTAGTAAGAAGGGAAATGACAACAAGGAAGCCGAAATCCTCCGTTTTCGGAAGGACCGGAGAGGGGAAATGTGTCACCGTCGCCACCCCCCCATCCCCCAACCCCCACCGAAAAAATAATCAGCCATGGGAAAGAATAGAGAGAGAGAGAGAGAGAGAGAGAGAGAAGTTCAAGGTTTCAACGACGGACTGAAAGGTAATGAAAACGAAGGAAACCGCTGTAACTTGTATAGAATAAGAGGAGACTTGGGAAAGAGGAGATATGATCTCCGTCGTGGATGGCTTAATTTTTCATGTTTTCTAAATGAAACATTCTTTATTGTACTGTTCACCGAAATACGGAAATTTAAAACACTTTCAAAAATATTTAGTATGAATTCTCAAGCGAAATACTTTGGTCGCTTTTCTTAAAAGTGAAAAATGTCAGCGATAAAATATAATTTAAAACAGTAATGCTGTTTATCCACATCCGATATATATATTAAAACATACAATCCACATTATGTTATCTTTGTCGAGACTTTAATGTATATACTGGTAAGGCGCACTGAAATGGCTTTCTTTGCAAAAATGTTTAAGACTACCGTAAGACCAGTTTGATCTTTTAAGTTTTAAATCTTTTAACTTGACAATTTTGATTAAGTTCCTACTCGCTCAACATTAGAGATATTCGACTTATGATATAACTTCTCTATTATGGAATGCAATGATATCAAGCCCTGTTAATGATGATTTTCAAATCATTACAACAAGTCTGTAAAACCGCTGGTTACAGGTGACAAGATCGTATCTGTGTATCAGTTCATAGCGGCTAAAGTTCTCTGGTGCACATATGGACAAAATGGCACAGCATTAAGAGAGACTACAAAGAAAATACATATTAATTGGGCAACCATTTTGGTTTGCAGAGCAGCGTTTGCTAATAAATGCTCCATAACTTCCATGAGAAACAACAGAAGCTTATACCTTCCACTGGTGGTTACTAAAACACAGGCAATGAAAGCAAGTTTACGAACATTGTACACTAACCTGAGCGAGGACTAATTCATAAATGATTAAAATAAATCATCGAACTTTATACACTAACCTCCTGAGCGAGGACTAATTCATAAATGATTAAAATCTGGCACTCTCAGCTCATTCGTTTTGGAATTTCTTAATATACTGTAGCATTCATAAAGCGATTTCTGTAGTTATTGACGTTAAATTTCGCTTTTTGGGAATTCTGTCCTCATTTAGGAGTGCTGTTGTAAAGGTGCTGACACCTTATAAAACCGTACCTTCACTTTGACATTCGGTTTCCATGCCTCTCAGTCAGAATTCAGTTGGAGGCAGTTTTCTGATCAGAACTCTTCTCCAGTACTGTAATATCCTTGCAGGTAAGTTTTTGGTGTTCAGAACTTCGGTAATTGATACTGTATATGGTGTAACTTTGCTGTGTAGCAATGTTACATGATTCTAATGACAGTGTAGGCTATGCTTAGCCAATGGTAGCCTAGGTTGGGTGCGTGTTCTCTCAGCACATATGTTATTAAAGTTTCACTGCATTTTGTTTTAACTTGTTGATTTGCCTTAGGTTAAGCAATTGTTTTTATCGATCAAATATGTCAAATAGGCAACTGCAGGTTAGGTCTATGTTTAAGTCATCATGACAAAGTTTTTGGAGATGATTATTCAATTTACATACCCTGAAGGGATCTGGCAGTGCTGTTTAGTGATGTTGAAATATGTGTATAGGCAAACTTATGACTGTTGGGATTTTTAGATTTTGGCAGGTAGGGTAGGTTTCTTGATGGATTAGACTAGGCTACTTTATAATAATGGCTTTCATATCTACTATGAGATTCAGGGCCTCTGTAACACGGTTTTTTTGCAATAACTTTTTATCTATGCATTTCATAAATATAATGCTTATTCAGAATACACATTATATCTACACATAAATTCTGACTGTATTCTGCATTACGTAGGTTGAATAAATTTGGTACTTACAATGTAAAAGTGACTTTTTTTAAGACAGGCCAACTCAGAGAAAAGGTTTCGAACGCACTCGTTACGTAACTTATGACAGCATCTCTTCCCTCTTTCTCGATGGATGATTGGCTATACGTAACAAAGGCTATACCTCTGGCAACAATGACAAACAAATTCAAATACAAGCAAAGCAGCACACCTTTATGAACTCTGAACCTCTCCACTGATAATTGTCATGATGAACAAACCAACAAAATATGTTAATAAATACAAAAACACTTCGATTATTAGTCTAACTCACAAAATAAGTTTCCTAAGAAATTACAGTCTGCTTTATAGGTCACAATCAGATTGACAAGATGTAGGGAATAGATGGTAATTTTCAAAAACATAGTAGACAAGCTTGATTTGATAACTGCTATATCCAATGTCATGCAATTTTTATTTATTGGCTATCTACCTATTTACTGAAAAAAAAATAGCCGGTACCGTATTTTGGCTTTAAACCTTCACCAATAATTATCGTCAGAATGATAACTTCATGAGGCTCCACCCACTTTGGCCTCGTTATAATTCAGGATAACACTGAAAGGCTATCATGGGCATTGTTGGATTAGACAATTTAACTTCTGGCTATAAAAACTCATTTCTCGAGTAGTTGTAAGAAGTGCTAAATGATCCTCAAGGATCCCAGCAGTTGGCCTAAACGTTTAATTCATGTATATTACTGCTATACTGTTGCGGCACTACTGCTACAGTAGTATTACTAAGCTAGCACAGATACCCCACCCACATCTATGTATCGTTCTGCCATTCATAAAGTCTTTGGGTTTCAGAGCCGATGGAACAAGGTGAATGGGTTTCTGTCTAGTGGATGGGCGGCGCAACATTTCGTCAAAAGGTGTTTACTTTGCTTACGTAATGAATGTTTTTCGACTCTTGGCTCGTAATCATTGGCCATGGCGTCAGCTAGATAATTTTTTACTCTATAAAAATTAAAACTATCAGGTTTAGGTTATTGATAATGCTGAAAAAATTTGTGTGTGGTTGTAAAATATACAAATGTCAACTTTCAGCTACATCCGATGCTTTGACAAGGAGCAAAGTCCAAAAAACCGTGTTACAGAGGCCCTGAATCTCATAGTAGGTTAACAATAGCGTGGAATATGGAAGAGTGGGCGGGCTATGTATTTTACTTTTATTTACTTTTAGCCATTATTACATTTTGAACTTGAAACTATAAACTTCCTGTGTTTTATTGTGTTTGAACGTTTCAGAAATTCTGAAATTCTGAAATTGGCAAATGAGTACTTTTAGAGGTAGATAGTGGACCCAAGTTTCATATCCTACAATTCTGGTGACCACTGTAGGAAAGTGTGTACATGAAACGGGAAAAAAACAGACTAGTGAAATACAAGGACTTTAATCCCACTGATAATTGTCATATAACTTAAGATAGTTTAAATTTATGGAATGTTTCCAAATTATTATCATGTACTAGACTAACGACCAGGTAGTACCCTAAGTTAGGTTCGGCTGGTTATGTTCTCAGCGAATGTCAGGAAAGGTTATATTCTCAAGCGCAAAATTCTTTATTGGTAAAAAGGAAAATTCCTACTGTACAATTACCGAATTGGACAAGACATAGTTGGTAAAAAGATTTTTAATATGTATGATAAGATTGGCCACCGGTTTGATGACTGGGAAACCCAAGAATAATTACAGAGAAGTAAATCAGTTTGGCAAAACTGATAAACCTTGTAAGTTTGCATTTTACTATCTTCTCATAACATTTAATATATATATATATATATATATATATATATATATATATATATATATATATATATATATATATATATATATATATATATATATATATATATATATATATATATATATATATATATATATATATTATATATATATATATATATATATATATATATATAGTCGTTCAGTGGAGAAATTATATACGAATCTTCAGAGGGTGTCCATGATACTAGTTGTAAAAGGATGAAGTTTATTATGAAACGTTTCGCACATGAAACATCTGTGCATCATCAGTCTGCAAAGAGCAATAAGACAAATAAATAACATATAAAGTCATAAAACACAAACAGAACTCACATGAATTAAAATAGTCTTAAAAAAAAACAAAAAAAAAAAAGAAAAGTACGAAGTAAAAACAGTAAAAAGAGAGAGAACACTCAAAACACTAACCGTCCATGAGGAGAGAAGATGGAATGACCTGTTGTCAAAAGCAGGTCAAATTAATATAAAACAATCCTTGTACCATAGGTTCATTTTTTAATTTCAAAGATCGCCTTCATTCCCCTTCATGAGATCCAACGTCATATATAAATTTACATGCCCTGGATGTCCAGGTTCTTACGTCGGATCAACTCGAAGGTTGCTGAGGGTTCGATATTGCAGTCATTCAGGTTTTAGTTTCCGAACAGGACAAAGAATAAAACAACCTGAATTTTCTATCAGGAACCATGCTTTTAATTGCAAAATTGAGCTTCAGAAAGAACAGTTCACAATAATAGA
>NC_087221.1:47073988-47155392 GCF_015104395.2 Macrobrachium nipponense
CTTTTGTATTCATCCTGCGCTTATATATTATATATATATAGAGAATATATATATATATATATATATATATATATATCTATATATATATATATATATATATATATATATATATATTATATATATATATATATATAATATATATATATATATATATATATATAAAAATATATGGAAAATGTTTTAAAACATTCAGTCCAGTTTTGCAACTACAACTATAAATGGGAAAATACAAGTATTCCCATAGACACCCCTTAATAATAGTACAGTTTTCTATGACAAGTTATTGAGTTTTCTATGGAATAATGGGGATACTTAGGAAAAACCTAGTTTTCGGCCAGTGTCAATTAAATATTATTATTATTCTAATGTTTCATTTTTGTCTGCCGTTCCTCAGGGTAGTATTCTTGAAACTCATATTTTTGCTCTTGACAATTATTAGTCTACGAAACAGGGTTGAATAATTACTAGATAATTACTATAGAGTTCGGAAATGAGCATTCCTCACTAAAATGGAGATTCTGTACCTAAATCTGTAGAAAATTAAGATTAGATTGATTTTTAAAGTTCTCATGCGAATGTGAGCGAGCTGAACATTTCAGTTGAACTCTAGAGATTTATGCCAGTTTCCCCATCATAAACATTCTTCTACTTGATCTCTGGAATTCCTGTCAAGATTGACGAGTTTCATTTATAGCCTATTTGTTTACAACATTAACGTTTTCTATCATTCCTGTGGAATACCATTTGTGCAGCCGTAAATCATTATTGTTCTATTGCTCCTTATAAGCCTTCTGCTAAACTTAAATAACTACGAGTGGTACTAATGGGGCTTGTAGCCTATTAGATGTAATGTTGTTGCTTGCAAATTTAATTACTAATGAGGTGAAACTTGGGAATATAAGCTTTATTGCCTGTAACGTGTGATGATTTTGCTTTTTCTGTGTTTTACATATCTCAAAATATTTTATTGAAAGTTACCGCTCTGATATTTTTATTTCTTGAGAAACGCTTGCAAAGATTGCCTCGTAGATGAAAAATCATAAGAAAACAAAAGTATATTTAGACTTATTTCGTCAACCTTTATTTTCCAACAAAAACAGAAACAAATAACATACAATATTCTTTCTAAAATTAACTTTTTTTCTGCTTTGGGTTTGTGTATATTACAATTCCACAGAAGTATCCGTTTCGTTCTTGTTCGATGTCTTTGTGCCCAGGTGCTTGGCTATGTCCGAGGGGTTGGACAGGAAATGCTGGAAGCACAGGGCAGCTTTGCGGTCGCACTCGCACACCTGGTTGACGCAAGTGACCTCAGACCGAACTGTGAGGGATAGTAATATGCAAGTGTTAAGGTGCGTCCACATGATCGAACAATACTCAACTGACAAACATTGTTACCATATCTTAGGCGAAGCTGGATGACGTCATAAGAGTTGAAACGATGGAAGTAGATCTGGTAACAAACAGCGGTACCAGATGAGGTTGTATATCACTGGTTTTACTCTGCTCACAAGGCAAAGACCGGCAGACAATTGTTAATTGGTAACAGTGTTTGTCCGTCGGACATTGTTCGACCGTGTGGACGCACTTTAAGGTAAAATGAATGAACGTTAAAATACTGTTTTCTTTAGTGGCCAAAAGTCAGTTCAAGTGTAGAGTCAATAGTAGAACATTAGTTTATTAGTTTAGGTAAGCATAGGGCAACTTTTTTTATATTTAAAAGCACGCTAGGTCTAGTTACCAAAAGTAAATGCTTAGAGTAAATCTACAGAACACTTTTGTTTAGGTAAACATTTGTAAATTACAAATAATGGTTGTAACCCACTTTATTTTATAACTCTTGGTCCCGTTTATGGAAGTCTTCCTTGTTAACATATACAGTACTTACCACAAACCACCTCTTTGTCCAAGAAAGTCCATGCGTACATCTTCTGGTAAGGCTTATTCCAGACGTCTGGACACTCCCTGACGGCGTGTCCGTAACACGTTTCGTGTTCCAGACAACACCTGTCCAGATTATCCACAGGTGCACTGCGTCCTCCTCTGCCGCACCTGTAGGAACGACGTGGAATGAATTTTTATTTGGATGATAGGTCTAGCGTTTTAAGTAAACAAGGCATATATAAAATTCAAAGGCCTGTAATTATAAAATGCGTTGTTTTATTATGCTCTTACATAGCAAAATACACTTGCAACTGATGTAGAGCAAAGTATTACATGAATGGTAAGGAATATAACGTCAATCTTTTAAAGCATTTGAAAATTAGGCCTATGCACAAAATAGAAGACCAGTTACATGAAGTTCGTTTATATTTTAGATAACAGTTTAAGCCTACTTACCAGTTGCCATAATAGATAAACTTGGTAGGTTCTTCACTGTTCGCATAAAATATGATTTTTGCTCCGTATTTCCCAAGCTCTGGGGTGTGCTTCTTCGTGACGATAGGGAGCATCAGCCTGACGCCCTCAGAGGTCACTTCGCTGCCCGCTATGTCCTTGGCATCGTCTTCCTCCATGACCTTGCTTGCAGCCTCGGTCATTTGACCCACTTCTCCGGCAGTAAGATTGCCAACGTCTCCTATCTTCGTGGAATTCAGAAGTAGTAATGTCCCTCGAAGACCTCCCTAGTGAATCAGAAGCCTTCGTTATTATAGTTGATTTATTTTGAGAGAGAGAGAGAATTTTTAGAAGTTCTGAGGTAAGCCCATGTAAATAGACCTACCACCATGAAAAAATATCATGCTCGCTTAATCAGATTCTTGTCGATATATGACACGCTTTATATAAACATCGATATCTGGTTAATTCTCGCTGCTAAGTGCAGCTCACAACAAACTTAAGTCTATAGTCTTACTCACTTTCAAGGTGTAAGCAATAGACCTAAGACTTACCGCCATGGAAAAAAGTTATGCTCAGTCAAATTCTTGGCTATATTTTATGACACGCTTTACATAAACATCGATATCTGGTTAATCCTCGGTGCTAAGTGCAGCTCACAACAAACTTAAATCTATAGTCTTACTCACCTTCAAAGTGTAATCAATCAGTTCTTCGTATTCGTCCTTCTCTTCCCCGCTCGTGTCGACTTCGTTGTCTAAGCCGCCCTTAACCTTCTCGCCCTTTTTATCTTTTCCGCCCTTTTCTCTCATCATCCCCATTTCCGGGTTGAAAAAGTTCGGCCAGCCAAAATTGATCTTGTTTTCGGCAACCGATTCCGGAGTTGCTTCGGCTAAGGAATGATAATAATGAAAAAATTAGTTAAGGAAGTTGTATACCTTTGGGAAACTATGTATGACATTGCATTCAGTAACAAGTAATTACTCCACAAGATTAACAATTTAAGAAATACTCTCAAAATTCATTTAATTTCATTATTCATGTAATAAATATTTTGATATATATCAAATTATCTATTGTAAGACACATTGTATAAGTTTTGAAATTTTGGCGAGATGCAAAAATGGAGGACTATGTTAACAAGTGCTGCCATCTAGTTTAGAGTAACTCTACTATTCTTGTTCAGTCTAAAAAGTTTCCCTCTGTCATCCTTGGCACGTGTTTCCTCATATGTTTTCATGCCTCAACCAATAAAATAAGTCGTCTTTTTTTTTTTACTTTGAATTAGTGTCATAGAAAATTTAATTCATTTTAAGGGGACTACTTTGCTTAACGCCCTTGTAGTGTGTATCACCAGTTGATGAATTTTTATAAAGAATTATTGTGTGTATTAAAACTGTTCACATATACATAACATAAGGTGGACTTGGTAGTGTGCCAAAATTCTGGAGACTTCATGCAGGTAAATAGCCACATTTTAAGGTGTGGTGCAGGTATTGAAAGTGGGGTACAATAGCGTTTTAGTGCAACTTTAATGAATTACACAATTATATCCTTTTGGGAATGATTGGTTAAGTCATCAACCCATAATATTTGTAACAATATTGGCAGACCACAGTGGGAAGCCACATTAGCCTACCAGTGTCACATAGACTTAGATTTGGGTACATGGTACATGCCCATTTCTTGTGAGGATCCTGATGACGAAGGATATAGTAAGGCTTGTAACCCTATATTTATTTTATGGCCACTTAGGTCCAATCAGGTGGGGGTGTAGGATGCCAGGGGTGGGGCCTCTTGGTTTAGGATGACTATGACATCCTAAATGAGGCCTATGGACGGTTTGGTTAAGATGCGTCCTGCAATTCATTCTGTAAATTTTGCCACTGGAGGTCAAGTTACGAACAAAAGCCTACACCCCCTAACCAGTCTGGCAGACCATCGTGCCTAGGTTAGGTTAAGGTGCATCTTTATATTTCAAACGTGTTGGCCACACCTTATAACTCTGGTTTCACATTGTGGTCCACTATTAACGTTAGACAAAGAATATGATGTGTCAGATTCGTCACACTATTGTTAATCCAACTGGAAAATTAGTTTACATTTGTAACATAGTATATAGGCTGAAAAGCAACGTGACCAAGCGTATTGCCTTGCTTTGTAACTCGGTGTGCAAACAATGGACGCCAGGGTTAACTAGGATGATGAATGATTGTTTAGGATTTCTGAGCTATTGTAACACTTATTTTATTTTATTTTATTTTATTTTATTTTATTTTATTACACTTTTTGGACTTGTTGTTAATGGTAGTTATTAAAAAGCAGTTTTATCAGATGTGATTTTCATTAATCAGAACATAAACAACCACTATGTATATCAAAGCTTCTGTGATTACAATTGGCCATCTATCAGTAAATCAAATACGTCGAATAGATTTAGATACATCAGCATAGTGAAGATGCAGCAATCGCACAGTGTATGAAATAGAATTTACCAGATTTTTCCTCCTTTAAAGGAAAATTGGATCATATCAAGATTTATATAACATATATTATATATGCATATATATTATATAACATATATTAAATATGCATATATATTATATTTTTGTATATATCAAAAGGCTATAATATTGTCTTGAAAATAGTAAGGTAATCATTAATTCATGAATGCGTAACCCCACCGTCTCCTGAATACGGGAGAAAATACACAAGGTTTGATAGGCCGAGCTGGAGAGAAAAAAAAAAAAAAAAAAAAAAAAGATACAAAGAGCATAGTCGAATAGAAAACGTCCAAGGCACTACCTAACGTCAAGTCAACGTTATATCGAACAACTCTGTATGCTACAAGGGCAACATACAACAAAAGAGTGCCCGAGCATCAGACAATAGCGAGTAGAAGCACAGGCAAGGACAAGCCAAGTATGATTGACAGCGCGGAAAACTGGAAAAAAAAAAAAAAAAAAAGGAGGGAAGAATTTCGACTAGGAAAGGTTCAACGTAGACTTTAAAAAATTGTTTGTCACGCGAATCAGACAAAGGGGGTTCTGTTGCTTCTTGGCTCAAGTGATTACGTTTCGTTATTTTTTTTATCTATTTTTTTTTCTTTCTTTTTTGTCTATCACAGTCCTCAAATTCGACTGGGTGGTATTTATTGTGTGGGGTTCCGGGTTGCATCCTGCCTCCTAAGGAGTCCATCACTCTTCTTACTATGTGTGCCGTTTTCTAGGATCACCCTCTTCTGCATGAGTCCTGGAGCTACGCAGCCTCTAGTTTTTCCAGATTACTTTTCAGGGGTCTTGGGATCGTGCCTAGTGTTATGATTAAGGGTACAATATCCACTGGCATAGCCCATATCCTTCTTATTTCTATTTCACAGGTCTTGATACTTAAACATTTTTCCCTTTCTTTCTCTTCAACTCTGGTGTACCATGGTATTGCGACATCAATGAGTGATACTTTTATTATTATTATTATTATTATTATTTTTATTATTATTATTATTATTCACAGATGATAAGAACCCTATTATTATTATTATTACTAGCAAACTTGATAAAATACTGGTGCAGAAGTGAAAAATTTATATGTACTATTTGTTCAGCAATATTAAAATAAGGGCGATTTTTATATATACCTACTGCAGAACCTCTTTGTACACAATATTATCAGTTTTTCCACAACTTAATTTCAAGTTGGCAGAGTCAGTTGCTCTACTCATCGCCACATACAGTTGGCCATACGTGAACATGGGTGACGGCAGAAACACACCAACACGATCCAAAGTCTGGCCTTGCGACTAGTTTGCAGTGAATGAGAAGGCCAGGTTGATGGGAAACTGCCTGCGCCGTAACTGGAACGGAAACTGGTCGTCCGAAGGCATCAGAGGAATCCAGGGGATGAACAGACGTTTGCCGGTGTGAGGGCCCGTTGCTATCACTGCTTCGATGACGTGGGAGTTTAGCTCCATAACGGTGTACCTCATTCCGTTGCAATGTCCATTGGCAGGATCGAAATTCCGAAGCAACATTGAAGAAGTACTGCCCGGTAATGTTATTTTGTGCACTGGCAGTCCCGATGGATTTAAGTTATTCAAAAAATCTTGCGGTTATTGATGATAATTTTCATCTTCTATTGTGTCTAAGCTGAAATATTTGTGACTTTCTCCGGGGAAGTTGTACAGAAATTATGTATGAAAAATCGTAAAGTAACTAAGTCTACGGGAATAACCAGCCTCGTTTCACGAAGAGGGGGTTAGGTTGGTTGAAACCCCATTACAAACCATCTTAGGGGTCCCCACCATAACCCTGCCAAGTTTCATGCCCATCTGACCATCCGTTTGGCCGTGATTGAATGACAGACAGACAAACATTTCACCCATTATAGCATGATTACTATTATTATTATTATTATTATTATTATTATATTATTATTATTATTATTATTATTATTTCAGAGAAAATAAGATCCCTATTCGTATGGAACAAACCCACCGGGATATATTGCCTTGAAATGCGAAAACTTCCAAAGAATACTTTTTTTCTCAGAGGGAATCAAAGCTAGTATAGTCAGGTACCTTCAGATTACCTGTAAACACCAATAGCCTCATTAAAATCCTTAGGGAAAACATTCTTCCACCGAATAATATCATAGCTACTCCATAATCACGAGGAATTTCTCACAATTATCGACCGCTTCTAACACGGACTTAATATAAGTGTTTAAGAACAAAGAATGGGAAACTTTTAAGACTTTCTCCTCAGAGAGAAAGCCTGACCAGACGAAATTACATTTTTATGTCATGCGGAGTCATTAAACATCATTCTCTTGTATTCTATCTACGTAACTCATAACTGATTTAGAGGGAAATAAACACACTAAAGTGGCAGATAAATATCTCTGTTGATTTTAACACATGTTTATTCATTGTTATAATGCTTTATTCCTCTTCATACAGTAGATACAGTATTAGATGCCGTTCATAATGTTACAGACAAGATCTCAAGCCAGATATAGTTTGACAGATTGATGATTATCAAGAGAAAACTGATACAATGCGTCATATGGACGATTAACCGCATTGCGTGGTAATTCATCACGGATTCTTGGAAACTGCACTTTCGCTAAATTGACAAGTGGAGTTTGTATGTGTTTTTCAATTTTCTCCTTTCAATCCAGCCTTAGTTTACTTACTGAACAAAGCAACGGCAACACAGAATGACGGTTTTTCTCCTATTAATTAAGACTTCTATCTCTATACTACTTAGTGTAATTTCAAGTCGAACTTTTCTGTTATCTGATTTGAACACTTGAAGCTGTTCAGCCTAGTTGTTATATAGTGCAGAGGCTTTAAACCATTTTTCTGCAGAATAATATTTATGTACTCAATGCAAAAATAGCAGGGTGATTACTGCAGTAATTAGAGATGAAATGTATGTGTATTACATAAACGTATGTATGTATGTATGTGTATTACATCAACGTATGTAGTGCATTACATAAACGTATGCATGTATGTGTATTACATAAACGTATGTATATGTGTAGTACATAAACTTATGTATGTGTAGTACACAAACATATATATGTATGTGTAGTATACAAACGTATGTATGTGTGTAGTATACAAACGTATGTATGTATGTAGTACACAAACGTATGTATGTGCATTACACAAACGAACGGCAGACAGGTACGATTTCGTGATGTCAAGATGGTCTCAAATGAAATACATTAAAATCATTCTACTTTTACGGTTTTCAGTAACTGTTCGTACCTGTCTACAGCTATGAGCGGAGGGAAGCATGTGCCCCGCAGCCCCCTCCCCAACCCCCTCAGCTTTGACCGTATCACTTCGTACCAAGTTCTTCACGAGTTACTTCTCTACACTTTGAAAGGAATATTTCTTACGCTGCTGTCTTAATAACTAAGGCAGTCACTGTATTTTTTTTTATTTAAAGGAACACTCCTTAAATAGAATCACGATCAATTAAAATTTTCTTTACTTAAAAAATTGCTGTTTTCGACGAATCTCTACTTTATTCGTGTTAAAATTGGTCATTTTAAATACTGGGCCACTTTATTTTATTACTAAACTCTGCTTTGTCATTAATCAAAGATGCTGAAGAAAGTCCACAGCCTGTCACGATAAATAACGAAATATGGAATATGCACAGTTGCCAACCTGTAGTAAATGCAATAACAGTCATTTCAGTAACAATACCTCAGCTTCAAACCCGTAAAGCGAACAATAAATGTTAGTTTTCATCACAATTTTATCTCCGTAATGAATATCAGTGATTTAATCCTTACCTTTTATGGACGTGCTGGAAACTCCGATGATTACGAGTAGGCCTATAACGACCTGTAGCCGAATTTTAACGCCAGTCATTGTCGTGATTTTACGTGTCTCAATTCGAGAATGACTTTTTTTTATATTTAAAAAAAAACTAGTATTTTCCTATGTTCAGATTTTCAATATTAAGTCTCGTATCGTTTTTTATATATTTTTTTGCAGAATGGTACTAATATTCTTCGTATAAGTCTAGAAAACTAAAACGATCGTTTTCGTCTCACTTCTATAGATTCATGGCACAACTTGACGGCGTCTCCCGACAAGATTCGGTGTGAATTCCTCTTTCAGCCTGTTATTAATAAGCTAGCAGTTCAAATAAACGACGTCCAGTCCATAATGGCTCGTCGTGCGCTCAGATTTGAACGTAAGAAGTGACTGGCTCCTGGAGACCCACCTCCAATCTCCAAGGAACGACAGACGGCGGACGATCTAGCTCTGCTTTCTATACCGCAAAATTTCTTCGTCGCGAGGAAGAGGGGCGTAAGGCGAACGGGCCGGCGTCCATAAACCTCACGTGAGGTCTGATTTACACGAGAATAAAACAAACTGTAGGTATACCTTAGGGTCTGAGAGTGCAGTGGCGAACGTCGATCGTAAACAACAGAATCAACAACAACAACGCTGTCTCTCTCTCTCTCTCCTCTCTCTCTCTCTCTCTCTCTCTCTCTCTCTCTCTCTCTCTCTCTCTCTACAAACGTGTATATATATATATATATATATATATATATAGTATATATATATATATATATATATATATATATATATATATATATATATAATTCGTGTCTCAATTCGAGAATGACTTTTTTATATTAAAAAAAAACTAGTATTTTCCTATGTTCAGATTTTCAATATCAAGTCTCGTATCGTTTTTTATATATTTTTTTGCAGTATGGTACTAATATTCTTCGTATAAGTCTAGAAACTAAACGATCCCGTTTTCTGTCGCACTTCTATAGATTCATGGCACAACTTGACGGCGTCTCCCGACAAGATTCGATGTGAATTCCTCTTTCAGCCTGTTATTAATAAGCTAGCAGTTCAAATAAACGACGTCCAGTCCATAATGGCTCGTCGTGCGCTCAGATTTGAAACGTAAGAAGTGACTGGCTCCTAGAGAACCACCTCCAATCTCCAAGGAACGACAGACGGCGGACGATTTCTAGCTCTGCTTTCTATACCGCAAAATTTCTTTGTCGCGAGGAAGAGGGGCGTAAGGCGAACGGGCCGGCGTCCATAAACCTCACGTGAGGTCTGATTTACACGAGAATAACAACTGTAGGTATACCTTAGGGTCTGAGAGTGCAGTGGCGAACGTCGATCGTAAACAACAGAATCAACAACAACAACGCTGTCTCTCTCTCTCTCTCTCTCTCTCTCTCTCTCTCTCTCTCTCTCTCTCTCTCTCTACAAACGTGTATATATATATATAATATATATATATATATATATATATATATATATATATATATATATATATATATAATTTATGTATCTGTTTATAAATTGTTTATACGTATGTTGCATGCATAGTTACGACAAAGAACGTAAGCATTCGACAGTCTAGCTTTCTCCCCAGGTAACTGCAGCGTCAAGTCGTTTTTACAAATGCTACGGCATTAAACTGAGTGCATTATCCAAATAAATAAAAATCATTTTCTCTCTCCGTCTATTCTTAGAATCATCTCCAACAGCAATCTAAACGCCCATCTTACCCGGAAAGCTGAAACCTTCCATATGTCGTTCTTAAGAGGTAAAGAGAAAGTGAGACGTCTCCCAATTATCTTGCAAAATGCCTTTCCGGGTGGGAAGGCTGTGACGTCATATTACATGCGTCATTTTCCACGCTGTCCATAACTATTTCTTAGACCGTTGTCCATTATGTTAACTGAAAGTCACGTAGACCAAATAGCTTTTTCAATATGTATGAATTTTGAAATGGATTTCCTGTAAGTGCCTTTGTCAAATAAATATAAAAACCTAGGCTATAGTACTTTCGTTTTGTTCAATAGATCCATGATGTTGCCATAAAAGTATGAATGTTTTTGGTAATAGCCTTCAGATATCTTTGCGATTTATTATCGAAAGAATGTGATATTTGCTGCATTGGAGCATAAGCATAGGCTATACTTTGCACATTCCAATATATTTCCGGTTACATCCGCGTACAGACGTGTGTTTTAAAACGTTTGGTATTCAAGTAATGTTACATAACTTTTATGATGCCGTACTCAATATATAGAGTATATTTAAACGACCTTGGTTATAACTGCTTTTTTTCGTTTATCGTCTCATTTATGACTTCTCTACCATTTAGAATGTTGCTATTTCATGTCATTTGTTTATTAGGGCAAAAGCTTTTTAATTTTTTTCTCATAACCATAAGGTGGACAGATCTCCTGAGTGTTGTAGATTCTGAGAATAAGTCTAGAAGAAATTCTTACAACATATTTTTAGGCAGCAGTTCTTCACCATATTAGTCCATGTGTTGGAGGATGCATATTAGACTCAAAGTTTTTTAGAAGTGACCAGCTAGAATGTTGTCGTTTTTATTGCTGTTGGTGTTGCTGTTACATTTATGATGGCTTTAGTCAGCCTAAACATAACTCTACTGATTTCCAACAGTGTACTTAAAGATCCTGAAGATTTGTTGCTTTTAATTTGTGACTAATGGCATGATAGTTGGTCTAGAAAGTGAGACTACGCAGAGAGACCTACTCTTGGTGCAGTTATTTGCCAAAATCAAATTTTAAAGCTTACTTTTCAATAGAACTTGAAAAATATTTCATTTATTAGCGAGGAAATGAATAAAGACGGTACTTAAGACAACACCTTGCAGATGAATGCCATGAATGGACTTACTGTAGACTGTAGGGAAGAGTAAAGATTGTCATTGTTGTAGAAGAAATTTGTCTTTATTCTGGTGTAGTATGTGGTAAAACAGAGGAAACAAACATTATAAATATTGGAACCGTACGAGGAAAATATAAGTGATAGTTGACTTTTGAAAGCTATTGTTTAATGGAAGCATAGAGAGAGAGAAGTTATTTATTTATATATAATTTTAGTGCAATGGCTAAGAGTATTAAAAAAAGAATATATTAGAAATACTACAGCAGCCATACAAGGAAAACTTAAAAGTGATGATTGACGTTTGGAAGCCACGGAGAGAAAAGTTATTTATTTATCAGTTTATTGCACTGCCTGAGAGTATTAAAAGAGAACTATTAGAAAGATATCAGCCATGCGAGGAAAATGTAAGTGATTATCGTTTGAAACTTGGTTAATAAAAAAACATATAAAAGTAATTTATTTATCAGTTTATTGCACTGCCTGAGAGTATTAAGAGAAAATATAGGAATATATCAGCCATTCGAGGAAAATGTAAGTGATTATCGTTTGAAAGTTGGTTAATAAAAAAAATTGAGATAAAAGTGATTTATTTATCAGTTTATTGCACTGCCTAAGAGTATTAAAAGAGAAATATTAGGAATATATCGGCCATTCGAGGAAAATGTAAGTGATTATCGTTTGAGAGTTGGTTAATGAAAACAATTAGATATGAAAGAACATTAAACTAACAGAAAAAGTAAATAATTTCTCCGATGATGAGGGATTCTAAAGGCAACACTCCTCCATTACTACTACTCCTCCTCCTCCTATGACTCTTGTTACCGTAATAAACTGTGAAAGCAAATGAAGAAATGTATCTGAACGTCGTAGCTTCCCAAAAAAACGTCTTGTCAGTAATCAAAACTGTCTTTAGATCATGTAACAAGAAGAAATTAGGTGACAAAACGTATATAAGACACCTGGGTCTTTGTAAATTAACGGATCCTGTGATAGGCCTAAGCGGTAGGCCTATCCTTCACGATTACGATAAGAGGCCTACAATTACCTTTTTGTCTGATGTTAAGGACCTCGGGCTACACCAGAGGAGGTTCTACAGGTAAGAAAAGCTGCACATTTAACTTTTGATTGCGATTTATGTTAATTTAATCGTGATTCGTATGAACCTCACAACGCGTTTTTAACATTTGTTTAGGCCTAAGCGTTTTAGACACACTTGTTAGCTTAGACCATTTTGTTTTACCAGTTGTCTTCTAAATTATCTTCCCATTCTATATAAAACTGGTAATTATGCTAATTATATGTTAGCCTAATATCATACTAGGCTAGGTATAATGAACAGGACAGCTTAGCCTAGGTAGGCCTATTTTTCCATTTGCTTAGGCCTAGGCCTACCTTATTACAGTCTCTCATGATTAGTTTAGATTTTATTTTGCCATTATTCAGAGTAGGGGGACAGGGGTATGATCTGGTAATTTTAACCCACTACCACAAAGGGGTACCCTAGGCTAGTCCATGTACTCGATATTAAGTGCTAGGGTAAAAAACCGTAGGGTCCAGAGTGGACCATGTACGATCAGCTTGGACAATCCCCAAAAAAGTACATTATAACGCGTCCTGACATCGGAGATGTTCATCAGTCGCTACTTCTTGTTGGTGAGAGACGCAGCTAAAGACCTCTACTCTCCTTTCAAAGTAAGTATTTTCTCCAAAGTTAGAAATTAAGGCCAAATTTAAAGCTTTAAACAGAGGGTAGTGAAAAGGGTGGCCAATGCAGTGCAAACTTCACCAAAACGCTTTCGAAATGTTTACTTACGATTAAATAACTTAAAAGATTGACGCCATCTCAATGTTTGCGGAGTTGCTTGTGTCAACAAACTTCCCATTTCCTGTGATAAATCCGCACACCACTTGTACCCATAGACGCTGGGGCACTTTCATCACAACAATCGGAAAACGGTCCCTGGCCACGACTTTTTTAAGGAAACTACTGTTTTGGTAGAAGACGACGACGAAGCGTGCACTAGATAATTATTTAAATAAATAGTAAAACATCAATATTTTACATATTTATGATGATTAATTTGAAAATATTTGTTATTGTAAAAGTAACTCTATTCCTGACTCAAATTTAAGTAATTATTTTTCAGAATTAGAACGTTCTTTTAAATCCTGTATTATGACATCACGACATCTTGACTTTTGTACCTATTGTAAATGAATTGCTATTCTCAACTTTTTTGCAGAACAGTTTACCAGTTATTCATGCAGATTGTTATCAGCTATTCATGTAATTGTTATAGTAATGTGCATATATATCTTTATTATTTACTTTTTGGATATATGAAATGTATTACTGACGGATTACCGCTGTAGTGTGACGCAATCGCTTTCGGTCCGTGGGCCTCTTGTCTGTTTTCACACCATAAGAAATTAATGGGGTTGAATTTGCAATGACCAGAAAGTTGTTAAAAGAGGAAAGTTAGCATTGAGAAGCATATGTTTTGATTGAGAAAAATACAAATTTATACAATAGCTAGCTTGTAAAAAATACTTGATTACAGAAAACATGATTGACAACTGAGCTGCATGCCTACTATGGGTTTCAGAGACAGTGCAAGCACGTTTTTTGGCAATATTTCTGTAACGAACACTCTTATCAGAACGAGATTTTGCTATAGTGTATTACACCCAGTGCCGTAATTTTTAAGGGTATCGTGAATCACTATTCGTAAAGAATAACGACACTAGTCCTTGTACCAAGAGACAAAAACTCCATTATCCAGAAATGGATACGAACACAGCAGTAAAAAGTGCCACCTACCCTCTCCCTCCACCTCCACCGCCACCCCTGTGCTTCTTCCTTCCTTCACCTTCCCTTCTCTCTCTCTGTTGCCAATTGGTATATGTTCACCCTCCAAACTGGGTATAAGACTTACACAAAATGTGGAAATTGGTGAAATTAGCCTATGTATTGGAAGTATATATACATAAATATTAAAGCAATTATATCATTATTGCATTACTATGACAACTAGAATTCATAGAAACAGTTTATGATAATGAATCGGCATATGTGCGAAGCTCCACTAATGTGGCAACGATGATTTTGCCATTCTTAGCATGCAAACATTAAAAGTTACATTTATTTCTAGCATACAGTTATTTAAAAAATCAAAATACTAATATGGACGTTTATCAATGAAAAGTGCTAGCAAAAAAATATATATATATATAATCCACTAATTGTCGTCTGCTCCACAATGGTTTTCGGCAGCCAGATGTACGACAAGGTTAGAAACATTGGTTTGTATCTGCTTTAGAAATATCTGTAATTTTTAGGGGTAATTTGGTTGGAAAAAATGGATAATAGACATGAATTAAATAAACATTTTGAAGTAACAAAGTAAAGTTAAACTAAATAATGAGTAAAGTAAACAATTAAGGGAATAAAGCTTTGCATCTCATAAACAGTGTAGTCATCTGCTGCTGCTGTTAATGGTTACTTAATAATTATTTGAAATGAGTACATACAATACATTTAATAAAAAAAATTGTGAATTAGATATCATAAAATATAAAATAAATCAGACTGCTATCATTGAAGCCAACAAATACGTATTTTCTAGAATTCTTCTTCTGTTTTAATATTACGTATATGTTTCATTATAGCTGTCAGTAACTCGGTATCTCCATTAGGTAAAGATAGAATAAAGAATAGAAATGAATGGTTATACTGTGTTTGTGGAGTGAGCGCTTAGGAACCAGGAACAGCAACGTGGTTCAAGTGCAACTTGGAGTGGATTAAGACCAATAATGTGTATAATTACAATCAAATAAGCACTGTGGAGTTTCAGTTGTGATGGCAGTAAGGATAAAACCACCGATTATAAGGTAAAAATGAATTCAGTTCAAACCATGACACCGGGAATAACAAGTTTCATACTTTCACTAATATAGGCAATCTTGAGTAAGATCAATTAACGTTACATATATATGCTAACATTGTTCAAATGAGTGCTGGGAAAGATGGTGGATAGTCCGTGATTAGACCGGCCAGCCTGACGATAGCCGCCATATTGGATTTCAAAACTGCCTTGAAAACATATTTTACGAAAAGCGTCACATGGTTATTTTAGTTCATATGGGGCTTTCATGTATCACATTATGTTGACGAAACTTCAATCTTTTGAATGGTATGCTTAGAGTTGTAATTGTATTCTTGTTTCACCAATTAAATATCAAGTGATTAAGACCCGGCCAGCGTGATGATGATGGATCGTCCGTGATTGTTTACCCTATAGTCGGTGCGAGACCACGTTTCCAAACAGAAATGTAGTCAGGGCCTGGCACCCTAAGTCAGGTTAGGAAGGTGAGGTCTGGCTTAGTCAGGGCACGGCATTCTAGGGAATGTTAGATTTGGCATGTTTTCACAGTGATTTTTTTTTTTTTTTTTTTTTAAGCAATAAGGTTTGAGCAAAAAAAGGTATATTGATTGTTTTGACAACCCCTGTTGATATGTTCTGTGATAAATGCTTTATACACTGGTACCTCGACATACGAAAGGCTCAACTTACGAAAAACTCAACTTACGAAAAACTCGAGATACAAAAGCAAATACAAAGATTTTTTTGGCTCTTACATACGAAAATAGTTCAAGTTACGAAAGGTTGTTGCTGTAAAGTCCCAAGATTCGCCCGGACTACCGAGAACTATTTTAAAACTCGCGTGCCGCCAACTGAGTAAAGTTTTTTTTTTTTTTTTTTTTTTAGTTAATGATAAATTAATAATTATTTGTAATGAGTACATGCTGATTATTTATACATTTTATTGGCATATTCTAAACTTTTAGCTTCTTAGGTTTAGATGTCAGAATCATAGACTTGGCTACAGTAGCAACTGCTAACATAGGCTAGGCTTATTGCTAAGGGACATATGCTAAAGTCCTAATAAATGCAGTAAAAATGGGGTTGAACATTACATGCAGTTGAATATTACTCAAGTATGTACAGTATTTTGCCTTTCTGGAGTCATATTTCTTCCGTCGGATCGGCGTCGTAACCCTAGAACATGTGTTGTAAGCCTGGAAATATGATTTACTGGGGTGTTTTTGTAGGTCTTGGAACGGATTAGGCATTTTACATGTAAAATGCGGTTCAAGATACGAAAAGCTCATGATACGAAGGCCGCCTCGGAATGGATTAATTTTGTATGTCGAGGTACCACTGTATTCTTGTAGCCAATCACTAATCTTTGCTAATTTGGTCTTTTATTTGGGCACTGTGTTTTAACTGTTAGTAAGTATTGTAAACAAATTTTTTTATAAATTAAACCAGAATTATGTTCTACATGTAATTTTTTCTGTGGTCATCATCTGTGTATCGGTAGTAAATATTGAGAAAATTGGATCTTAACTTAAAACTGCTTGTCTATAATGAAATTCGTACATTTTAGAGCACATATTAAAACATTTTAGTGTTATTTGTTTTATATTACGTACAAGATCTTGAATATCACGTCATTAATGATCTTCCAGAGGTAGTCCGCATAGCAGGAATACCAAGGACACTCCACAGTTGATGAATTTCCCATGGGTCATATGGCCAAGTCTGTGGTACACATTCCGAAATTGGATATTTGCCAACTTAATTATTAGACCTTACCTGGACAGAGATTTTACACTATCATCATTCAAAAGTGGAGCTATTCAGGTCAGTAACCACTGTACACTACCCTTCCTCCAGATAAACTTATATTGTAATGTAAATGCAAGTCTTTAGATTTTTTTTTTTTTTTTTCATTTGTAATGCTGGAGCTTAGGTGTCTATAGATAGTGTACTCGTGCACGAAGAGTGCAGGATTACACTAGTATACCTTCATATTCTTTGGAAGCTTGAATTTCAAACAATGCCCCCTGTGGCCTTGTTCCATATGAATAGGGTTCATCTGAATTATAGTTGTTATACAATAACTAAATTGTCAATATTTGTATAAATGAGTATAGAGGAAGTTAGGTTTGTTTGTTGGTGTTGACTATTATTTACATGTGATATCACTGGTCTTCCAGTGACATTCAATTGAGTAATTCAAAAGAATCTTTATTCTAGATAAAGTTATTTATTTCCCAGGCTATCGTTCATGTCTCCCAAGAGCTTTCAAAAGGGAACTTTGGTGCTCTTGAAGGGTTCATCACCAAACCAAGCCTTGAGGAAGCACAAAACAATTATGCTCTTTTGTCCTTGAAACAAAGACTTGATCTTGCTGTAGTAGCTGAAGACATATTTTTCTGCTTTCCATACCAGATTGGAGTGATATTCACAAATGAAGGTAAGCAATGTTATTCATTGTTTTGTTTTATATATTTCTAAGATGAAAATAAATTTTTTTGCTTCTTTGTCAAGTGAAATAATCATGAGATATATTACTGGAACATGTTTTGTGAATTTTGCTAGAATATTTTACAACATATCAATGGTTTTTAAATGAAGTACTCAAGAAGACTTAGTACACTGATGGTCATGCAATACTATATACAATGCCTACGGTACACAACACTTGAGGTGCTACCCCTTTATTGGGGGAGGTGCTACCCCTTTATTGGGGGGACATGCTTTAGGTTATGCTTTGTGCACAGTGCATGAGTAAAGTGTGGTCAAGTACTGTAATAAGTTTGTTTTGGAAAAGTGGTTTCTTTTGAAATTTCATTTTATCAGCCTTTGCTGCTTGTAGCAGGGTCAGTGAACTGCATGATCTTTCATCTTGGACTTGTTGTTGTAGGTGAGGTGAGGAGGCTTTTCTCATTGGGAATATCTCGTATCCCAACATAGTAAATGCTGATAAGAACTTTTCTTGAGTTGTTGGTGTAGAAATATAATAAAAATTGTTTTACAAATTAATTTTTTTCGTTAGTGTGACAAATCTTCAGGTCAGTTGCCAAGTATATGATAATGTTTTATCTTTTTTAATTTAAGGTGGGCCAAAGGAACGCATATTTGTTGAAATCACCATGTGTTATCACATCTTTAAAGGACTTCAAGACCACATTGAAAGTTTAGTCAAAACTGATGGTTCTGGTCCTTTACAAGGTGTTTATGACAACTACGACCGAATTTCCATTGCTAATTACAGGTATTTTTCAGTTTCATCTTCATTTAAATTTTTCAGTATGTATAAATCTGTAACAAAGTGTCTTATATTCCTAGCTTAGTTATTGGCAATGTGTACCAAGGCATTAAATGGGGATTATTGCACTGATGTTCTGCCACTTCCTCTCTCATTTTGTAGTAAGCGGAATTTGTAAACTAAGTTGACTGTTTCTCAACAAGGTGGGATGTTTCATGCTTCTTGAATATTTGTATAAAGTCCAGTGGAATAGCAGCCTAATATTCTTTAGTGAAATTTATAAAAAGGGAAGATTAAGGAAGCGATAGACCTATTTCTTGTAAAAGTGAGTTGGAGTGGTATGTGAACCTGGTAAGTGTTACAGAGCTCCTTCAAGAAGCAGTTAAAGAGAGAGAGAGAGAATAATTATTTTTGGAGAGAAAAATGGTTAAAGAGCAAGTAACAAAATTTTTTCAGCTTACGTTTCTGTTTTGACATTACTATATGTATTTTATAGTAATTCAGATTGCATTAGCCAATGATAGCCTTGACTGTACTTTTTTGTGTTCACTCTTATCCAAGCAACACATATGCAAGTTTATTTACAATGGATAGCCCTTTGTCTTATCCATTTTTGTATGAGCTGTGAATGGGTTGCATGGTCCTTTTCTGTATGAGCTGTCAATGGGTTGCATGGAATTTTATATCCTTTTCGAGTAAGTGAACTTTCATATTACTTGTCCTTTAGCTCAATTTATTTATGTTTTGCAGATTCATACGTGAATTTACTAAAGGAGTTGATGATGATTGGACCGTGAATGTAGCCAATCACTTTAAACCAGGAGAATATATTCAGGAGCAACGTTAGAATGAAAAATACTGGAGGTAAGAAAAATGTATAAACTGTTTTAGAACACAAACCCTCGACTAAATGCTTTATAATAGATTTAGAGATTTAATTTATTTATTGGTGAAAATCTAAATTATTAACATTGAGTTTGATTTGGCAGTAAAAGCCTATCACTTTATGACTGCCTTCAGGTGTGTTAGCACATTTTCCAGAGACTTATAATTGGAACCTACCAAAGTTGTGCTATACAAGGATTTAGGAGTTTCTTGCCCTTGACAGAAAGGTGAGGTTAGTGACAGCATAAGGAGCTATAGCAATCACTGGGGCTTTCAACAGTGGATTTTCCACAACCCCTAGATTATTACTATGGTGGAAGCTTGTAATCGACCTTGCTCCTTTGTATAACTCATTGCAGTTCACCTTTCTGGATGAAGGTGGTGTCTACCCCATCGCCCCATTGGGAAGTGTGGCTTTACCTTGTCCCTGGAGGTAAAAGATGTTCTTTCAGGCCCCAGCTACAAGTCCCCTAGGATATGCATCTCCTTTGTTTTGTAGAAAGGGTCTGTTTCATGATCCTTTCTTTCGGACTAACCATACCCCACAGGTCTTCACTTGTTAAATGACTCCAGTCGTTCTTTGGGCTCGTAAGAGTAGCAGCATTTAGGTACCTGGTGTTTTCACTATTTTCTGTTTACATAGACTCCATATATCATGCACAGAAATTTTTAGCTGATCATCATCTTCAGGACTGTTAACCCTCTACGCGATTGGACGTATTAAACGTCGAGTCAAAATGTCTCCCGTATGCCGATTGGACGTATCATACGTCGGCTCAAAAAGTTTTTTAAAAATTCGCGGAAAAATACTTATAAGCCTACCAGCCGAAAACTTTTGAATCACGCGCCTTGGGGGATGCTGGGAGTTCACGGATCAAGGCGTTGTTTTGTTTACAATCGCTACACAGGCGCGCAAGCGCGAATTTCTTTCTTATCGCACTAAAAAGTATCAGTGACACATCTCGGAAATTATTTCGTCACTTTGACATAATTTTTGCACCATTTTAAATTATCCTTTACATGAAGTATTATATATGAAAATGTGCGCAATTTCATGTACAATACAACAAAAAACTACTCATGATTGTAGCTTTTATCAGTTTTGAAATATTTTCATATAAATAACGATAAGTGCAAAAATTTCAACCTTCAGTCAACTTTGACTCTACCGAAATGGTCGAGAAACGCCATTGTAAGCTAAAATTCTTATATTATAGTAATATTCAATCATTTGCCTTCATTTTGCAACAAATTGGACGTCTCTAGCACAATATTTCGATTTATGGTGAATTTATGAAAAAACTTTTTCCTTACGTTCGTGCGATAACTTCCGATAAATTTTTTCGTGCGATTGTCCTAATGTTTGCACCCTTTTAAATTTGCTGTTACATAAAGTTTTATATATGGAAATGTGCGCAATTTCATGCACAATACAACAAAAAACAACCCATGGTTGTAGCTTTTATCAGTTTCGAAATATTTTCATATAAATAACGTTAAGTGCAAAAATTACAACTTTCGGTCAAATTTGACTCTACCGAAATGGTCGAAAAACGCAATTTTAAGCTAAAACTCTTATATTCTAGTAATATTCAATCATTTACCTTCATTTTGCAATGACTTGGAAGTCTCTAGCACAATATTTCGATTTATGGTGAATTTATGAAAAAAGAAAAACATTTTCCTTACGTCCGCGCGGTAACTCTTCCGAAAAAATCAGAATTTTTTTGTGCGATTGTCGAAATGTTTGCACCATTTAAAAATAGCTGTTACATATAGTTTTATATATGAAAATGTGCGCAATTTCATGTAGAATACAACTAAAAATGATTGAAGGTGTAGTTTTTTCTCTTTTTCGAAATATTTGCATATAAATCACGAATAAATAGAAAAAAATCACGTACCGTCAAATTTGACTCTACCGAAATGGTAGAAAAACGCAATTGTAAGCTAAAACTCTTACAGCCTAGTAATATTCCGTCATTTTTCTTCATTTTGAAACAAATTTGAAGTCTCTAGAAAAATATTGTGATTTATGGTGAATTTTTGAAAAATATATTTACCTTCACTCCGCGCGCCGATTCGCGGCCGCAAGTCTCCGAAATACGTACATCGCATTATCCTAATATTTACTCCTTTTCATATTAGCCGTTTTATAGAGTTTTATATATCAAAATGTGCGCAAATTCATGAAGAATACAATAAAAAATAAGTGAAGGTTGTAGCTTTTTCCATATCCGGAATATATGCATATAAAAAAATATATAAAAATTTCGGCATTCGGTCAAATTTAACTCGTCCGAAATGGTCGAAATCTGCAATTCTAATCTAAAACTCTTACAGTATCGTAATATTAAATCATTTGTCTTAATTTTGAAACAAATTGGAAGTCTCTAGAACAATATTTAGAATTACGGTGAATTTTTTAAAATAACATTTTTTTACGTCCGCACGTTACGAATTTGTACATCATTTTGTGATATTTTTCCGGTGTTGCTTTTATTGTTTTACTATGTATTATATATCAAAATTATTGAAATTTAGTGTACAATACAACGAAAAAAAAAGTAACTCGTTAGCTTTGACCGTTTTTTACACAGCGTGATTTGAATACAATTATCTATGAATTTTTTTTTTTCGCTACCATATCTCGCATTATTTACATATGATAATGATATTATTTTTCATTTCTGATGATTGCATACTAAACTTCAGGCAATGACAAAAAAATGAGCCAAAAATGAACTCTTAATCTTCAAAACTAAGCGCGCTGTGATTTTTTGAAAAAATTATTTTTTCCGCTTCCGCGTTCACTCCAAACCGGCGCCGGCATACAGGAGAGGTTTTGATTTTTAGGGCTTCGGCGTAAGAGGGTTAATGTTGCCTGTCAAGGCAACATCTGCCAACAGCTCTGCATCCCTTCAGCCGGAACAACTGGTATCTAGACCCATCTTGACTGGTGTGATAGGTTACTGAGAAGCATGAATCTTATGTCAGATAGTTTTTGTGCAAGTTGCCTGTCTTTCCCAAGACCAGCCATGGCTTTTAGAAATTCACATCCATCGGTACAAATTTAAGGCCTTCTACTTCTATGACCACTAAATGCATTGAATGAATCACAGCCAATGAATGAATGCATAACGAATGGGTGCTGTAGCACAATTTTCATGTTTTCTGTTTCCAGCTACCAAGAACATCTGGGTTAATAATCTGATATCTGCTTTAATTGGGAGTTGTCTCATCGAGAGAAAAAAAACTGAGCACAGTTTAGGGAATTTATTAGGGTTGCATTGACTGTGATGTCACTGAAAATTATTTATTATAATGCATTTTGCATATAAAATAGGTATTTTCTATGCTTGGCCAGAGATATTTTAAACTAAAAGCAGTCATACTGGCAATATAAAAATATAAATTTTCCAGAACTGAGGGAAGTATGAATAGGTCTCCAGGCATTTGAGCCACCTCTGCTACATTGTTTGTTATATGTATGATTTCTGAAAATTCCAAGTATTTTCAGCCTGGTGTTCCATGTATCCCAAGGTCTGCAGTATGCTCCTCTGAAAAGCATTGAAGAATTGCCTCATTACACCTGTTTGCCACCAGCTTCAGTCACAAGCTTTGAAAATTATGGTGCTAGCAACCAACCAAGATTTCTTCATGATCTCCAAGAACCATCATCTTCCAAATCTTCAGTGTCGACAACATTCAGGCCCAGCTTTGCATATGGTGACAATATCCCAAGGATGACATACATACAACAGTGGCAGGATGATGATAGAGGTGATCCTGACTTTCGAGCTGAACACCCAACAGCAAGACAGCTGCTAGAGTTACTGTTGGTTGGAAGTTCATGAAGACTTGAACTGCACACTCAACCCCAGGCTAGAAGAAGGAAGTGCGAAGGATCCAAGATGAATTGATGGAGAACCCCAACGTTGACTGCATCTGTTTTTGACTGCCTAAGAAAGTGGCATCCTGGCTTACAGCCGATACACCCAACAGTGAGATAGCTGCTAGAGTTCCCATTAATAAGGTGGAGGAAGGTTATTTAGATTATAATGGCACCAAAGATGAGACTACTGCAAACCCATTATTATTAATAGGCCTTAGTTTTTCCAGACCTCTGAGTCTCAAGTAGACTCTTCTCGGGCTGGTTCTCAGGGATTTATCCTGAGAAGGTAAAAAAAATAAATGAAATAAAATAAAATAAATAAATAAATAAATAAAATAAATAAAAATTTAGACTGTTTGAGAAACCTGTCTTGTTTAAAAAATTTTATGATGTTATTAAATGAAAAATCTTTGCTTTCAGCAAGAATATTTTTCATTTTTGAATGATGTAGATAAATTGATCTTTGCTGGGTCCAATTTGGGCGCTCAATAAGTAAATGCTGTACTTTTATGGGTCTTTGACATTTATTACACTTTATTGGGTCAGCATGTGGTGTTGACATCAAGTGACCATGCGTGAATTTTGTGTCCTATACGGAGCCTTGTTAGGATCGCCTCTTTTGATCGTTCCTCCTGTGAGGATGTCCTCCATGCATACACTTCAGTTTTTATGTTTTCAAGTTTATTTGTTGTTGGCACTGAGGCCCATTCTCTTTTCCAGTCCTGGTAAATCAATGGTTTAACAGATGTTATCCAGTCTGACACTGGGGCATGTGTAATTGTTGGAGGGATAGTGCAGGCTAATTTGGTAGCCGAGTCTGCATTTTCATTTCCTTTTATTCCCACGTGTGCTGGGATCCAACATGTTTCTATTGATAATCCTGATTGGAGGGGTTGATGAATTGTTTTATTTATTTCCTACATTATTTGGTTTACTGATTTATACTGTCTTGCAGCATCTATAGTGCCATGCGAGTCACTGAAAATAACAAGACACACTTGCTTTTGCCTCAGATATCATATCAAGAGCCATCTGTATGGCTGTGACTTCAGCAGTAAATACTGATTAACATATTTTTCGAATATGCAGATGCTCCTACTCCAACATTATTTTTGGAGCCGTCTGTATATACCATAAATTTGTTTCCTTTCTTCTAATGTGCTCCAAAGCATGTTGGCGGTACATTTCTGTACTTGTCATTTGCTTTTTAAGTAGGTAAGACAGGGAGGTACATAACTTTATTAGTTTTAAAATCCACGGTGGTGGCAATTCCATTGGTGGTTGAAAAATTGGATTATGTTACGAAAGTTCATTATGTACTTCGCTCTTTTTGGGAAAGAGCTTGTACTATAAACTTTTGTTACTGGATTACAGTTTTGAAAGCAGTCGGCTGCAGAAGACGATCCCACTTGCAGTGAAAGACCTCTTTGTATTATCAAATTACGGTGATGCCCTTTCAAGGGCAACACACCTGCTTCTACCAGAAGCGAGCTTGTTGGGGACGATTGGAATGCTTCTGTGCACAATCACACGCCTTCATGGTGCACTGTATCAAGTGTTTTTTAATGCAGATTCTGAGGCGGATGAATATATTGGACAGCAGTAATCTATTATGGATAAGACTGTTGCCTTATAATGTCTTGCTTTCCTCCCCAATTAGTGTGTGATAACTTTTTCAATATGGCAAGGGCTTTGATGCCCTTGGCTTTAATGTATTTGATGTGCTCTTTCCAATTTAAATGTTGATAAAATATCACTCCTAGATATTTGATTTTTGTACAAATTGTATTTCAGTGCTATAAAGGTGAAGTTTGACTGTTTGGTTCTTCAGACATCTTTTGTCTTTGTTTGTATGGTGCTTTTACGTTGCATGGAACCAGTGGTTATTCAGCAACGGGACCAACGACTTTACGTAACTTCCAAACCACGTCGAGAGCGAACTTCTATCACCAGAAATACATATCTCTCGCTCCTCAATGGAATGGCCGAGAAACAAACCCGCGACCACCGAGGTGGAACACCAACACCATACCAACCATGCCGCTGAGGCGCTTTGTAGAAGATGATTGCTTTTGTTTTATCAGTTGAAAATTAAAACCAACTGAATTTGTCCAACTACATATATTTGAAATGGCAGTACTGAGAACTCTGAGTATGTCTCAAATTACTACTCGTATAGTAAATAACAGTCATCAACATATAAACTGTTTTTTACACCACTTTGTAAATTTATAGTAATGTCATTGATTGCTAAAGCAAACAATGTACAGCTCAAGACACTACCTTGAGGGATTCCTTCTTCCATTTTATAGGTTACTGAGTAGGAATTTTCTACTCTTACTTGAAAAGTTCTGTTTGTTAAAAAGTTCTTAATAAATATTGATAAGTGGCCTCCTAGTCCCTTTGAGTGGAGTTTTTGCATGATGTTATGTTTCCATGTTGTACCGTATGCTTTTTCTATATAAAAAAATATAGCTACTGCAAAACCCAACCCAGGTTAGAGGAAGTGTGGAGGATCTTGGACAAATTGAAGGAGAACTACAACATTTGACTTCCCAAGATCATCCTGGCCTCAAATAGCAAGCTGGTAAAGGTCCCACTGCTGAAGGAACTTCGGAAATGTGAAGAAATTTTGGAAATGTGGCTGCATAGGAGAATAATGTGATCAGAACCTTGAAACCCTTCAGCCATGCACGCGTCGTTTACTTCAGAATATGTGAACGAGCAACTGCTGATTGATCTTCAATGTTGCGCTGTGCTGACCTGTTCTCTTCGAGCCAGGAATTTGGTTCTGTGACACTATTTTATCCTTTTAAGCACCTTGGTGCCACTTCATGACCCAAAACAGGACGGTAGAGGAGGGGAAGGAACCTGTAAACACTCCTGGCAAATTTTTCAAGCATATAAGCAGTCAGCATTGCTGAGAAGTGTGTGTTTTGTTTTTGTTCTGTATAGAGAGCTGCAAAGTGTAATGCATGTTGTTTACAAACAAGTAAACAAATTCTCCTCAGTACTGTAAAATGACAAAATAAGGAAGAAAAAGGTAATAACTTAACATTTTACATCTGCAATTTAGTACAGTGTATGTATGTACATACAATGTGTTGCTTATAAGCAAATAATAGTGCATACAGTATTCTTTACTGACCAAGTAAGGGATATAGGGTACAAGCTACTGTGCTGTTATTTCCCCAATTTGACAAAGAGTAGTACTATATGTACTGTTAATGCTTATAAGCAACACACAATACAGTATGTAATTCACTATGCTATATTGCACAGGTATTATGAAAGGTAATTTTGTACATTCTTCTTCCATATTTTGTCACTTCACAGTACTGTGGAGTAATTGTATACCGTACATACTTGTAAACAACATGAAAAACACTTTACAGCACTCGGCACAAAACAAAAACAAATTATGTACACACTTTGATCTGTGGGCGATGCTAAAACTGCTTATGTGGGATGGCTTTAAAAACTTGCCAGGAGTGTTTACAGGTCATTCCCTTTTCCACCAATTTCCTGTTTTACACTAGGTCATGAAGCGACAAACTGGTCATTACTGTCACGAGGATGCCTAGAGGGTCTTGCAGTAGATGTTGCGTACACATCAGATTCCTGGCTGTTTTTTCTTTTTTTTTTTTTTTCCAGAAACTTCAAACATTTGAAGTCTTGGATGTATTATGGCAGATGAACGAAGCGTCACTGTACGGTCATATTATAGCAGACAAACTATGGATCACCTTCTTCCAAGCTGGTTCCCATTTTTATATGGGGTCGCCGTTTCGGATGAGCCATTTCCATCTATATTTCTATCTTGCGCTTCTGCCTCATCAATTCCCTTCTCGTGTAAGTCTCCTCTCACACAGTCCTTCCATCTCTTTCTTGGTCTCCCTCTTCTTCCTTTAACCTCCATCCCTGTAGTATGTCTCCCAGCATGGTCCTCATCTCTTCTCAACAGGTGTCCATACCATCTCGGCCTCCCCTCCTGCACTTTCTTTGATACTTCCACCACCTTAGTTGACCCCCTTATGTAGTCATTTCTGATCCTATCCTCTCTTGTCACCCCAGACATCCACCTAAGCACTCTCAGTTCTGCCACATTTATCATCATCTCTGTTTTCCTCAAGCTTGCTGTTTCTGTACCATACAGCGTTGCTGTTCTTACCAGTCTTGTGAAATTTCCCTTTTAACCTCAGTGGTACTCTTTTGTCACAAAGAACTCCAGAGGCCGCTCTCCAGTTGTTCCAGCCTGCCTGTACCCGACGTTTTACTTCTTCCATACTTCCTCCAGCATTAACAAAGGATCTCAAATACTTAAACTTATCAACTCTTTATTTGTTCTCCACCAAGCTGAATACTTTCTCTTATCATCCCCCTCATTGGTGGTACACATATATTTGGTCTTAGATCTACTTATCTCATTCTTTTGTCCTTCTGTCTTTGATCTACTTATTCTCATTCCTCTGTCCTCCAGTACTTGTCTCCATCTTTCCAATTTCATTTCCAGATCTTCCCTGCTCTCTGCGCACAGAACAATATCATCTGCATACAATATGTTCCGTGGTACTGCCTCCCTTACTTCCTCTGTTATACCGTCTATCACTATATTAAAGATAGATGGGCTCAGAGCCGACCCCTGGTGTATTCTTACTCTCACCTCAAGTCCCTCTGTCACCCCAACACTGTTCTTCACTCTGGTAAATACATTCCGGTACATCTCTTGTATCAATTGTACGTACTTCTCTGGCACCACCTTCTCCCTCGGACTCCTCCGTACCTCTTGTCTCGGGACTCGGTCATAAGCCTTTTCAAGGTCAATGGATCACTGTATGGTTGAATTATCGCAGATGAATGATGGATCACTGCACTGTTATTGATGTTGGCGCTACAACCCTCCTGTTAAGTATTTGTGCAGAACAGCAGGTGTAATGACAGTGAAACATTTCCTGTACTATAGTTAGAGTCCAAATTCCGCAAATGTGGATCCGTAAGACAAGACTCAATTACTGTCGGCTGTTAAGGCTCTGATTACGCTGCTAATCTACTTTCAGAAAGTTACAGATGTGGGGACTTCATCCTATACTGCCACCTACCGAGTCTTCCCCATGAGATCGGGAAATCCATGAGGGATTGCTAAAAGTTCTTGCTGGCTTATATTAGATGATTTTTTAAGCTGTAGTAGTTGGAACAAACCTTGTTGATCCTTTCACATCTCCTTTTTATCCAAAAGTCTGCCAGGCGACCCTGCAGTAAACAAAAAGTATTTAATAAATCCACCCCTACAAATGAAACCTGGTAGTAACAGTGTCACCAAAGCAGTACTAGCCAATTGGTATGAAAAAAAATTTGTCACCAAAGCAGTATTAGCCAATTTGTATGAAAAAAAAATTAAATCTGTGTATGGCAAATATGCAGTACGAGATAAATATACAAACAAGGTAGGCATGTTGGAGGCATACAGGACTTTGACAGTGTAGCGAAAGACTTCCTGTTGCCCATCTTTGTTGCTCATCTTTGCACACTTAGTGCACTCCAACAAGTATTGGGGGGTTCAGGGTATATTTTGTTTTTTATGATTTACTATCTGCATTACTTTAAAGCTTGCTTTGATTTTTATTATTTTAAAATTTTTTATTTAAATACATATATTAAAAAAATTTACTCTAATACTGTACATTTATTTTTTTCAGGATGCACCAGTTTTAAGAGGATGAAACCCTGAGAGTCAACTAGAAGGACAAAGCTCTTAAGATGTGGACAAACTACCTTGTGTAAATGTTCTTATAATTCTGCAAAATAAATTGGGATACCATTTGTCGACCACTACATTTGACATATTTTGCAATTCATATTTCTTTGAAACGGTCAATCACATTATGTAGATACAGATCATAAGTTTACTAAATTTATTCAGTCTTAACTTGTAAAAACATAATATAGAAGTGTAGATATAAAAATGTACCCACTCACTAACTGAAACAGTTTTAATTATTAAAGATATAATTTTCAAAAAGACAGTTGTGTATTTGTTTTTTGTTTTTTTTCATACAAACTCCTTACTTTCTTATACTACAGTTTTATTGTGCATATCTGCAGTCCCTCAAGGCACTTCACAGAAAAGGAAATAAATCAATCCATTTATTTACAATTGTCAAGGTATGTATCTGAGCTCACAGCAGCTCTGGTGTTTGATCAAACTCTTGGCACCAGCAGTGTGACAAGGTTAAAAAAAATGTAGTGCACTCTTTTGCCATAGCCGACCAAGTGTTTGAGGAACTCTTGTTTGAGGATTGCTTATTTACTGGTACTAAGTACAACTGCTTTTGATAATTTACAACTAGACATTTTATATTTCTGTGAGATATCAAATGGACTGGACACTTTTTACTCCTGAAATTGCAGGAATTGGAGTTGTGGTACTGGAGAACCAGTGGTAAGGTAAACTAACTATGCTGGCACCAGATAACTTGTGGTGACAGTGATCATAAAGACTTCAACCCATGTGGAGGGGAGTTTGGCTAATTGCACTCCATACCCACACCCGGGAGGGGGCCAGCGGGTGTTAACTTAGACTCCACAGACACAAAGGCACTGCCTTAACAACCACCAGATGTGCAGTGAAACCTGGATAGATACCAATGCAGTTTGAACAGAATGGACTGGTCTCCTTCCGAGGAGTGTTGGAAGGATTGTTAGGTGCACATTACAGCTGTAGTAAAGTAATGACTTTATGACAATGCAAATTATATGTAGGGTATGGGATATGGAGTAATGGGTACTTGGGGCAGCCTCCCTACCTTCCATATGTATTACATATTTTATATACAGTGATTTAGTGATATGCGTAATTTTAAAATAAAATTTACTAAATGAAAGACAAGGTGTTTGATTTAGGCCATATACATGCAGTGGTGCAAAATTCTGAAATCGGATACTGTCTCATACTGTAAGTTTGGCTGTATGATAGGTAAAAACCTGAAGGGCCTGTTGTTGTAAACTAGGATACTAATGTTATCATACAGTTCCAGCACTGAACACAAAGTAGGTTAAATGCTAACTTTCTCAAACAACATACAATTATGAGAAATACCCAAAGTATGAATATGACTGGAATATGCTTCAAGTAAATAAATACAACAAAATTTTGAATGTTAAATTTATCCAAAAAGCTATTTGCCTAGTTTTACCCTAAACAATTGTATGTTAAATTATCCACAAAGTTATTTACCTAGTTTTACTCTAAACAATCTTTCAACTAACAAGCAGTATACTATTGTAATATTGTGCTTGTACATACATCTAACAAATAAATTTACTGTAGTGCATACTATGTTTTTGACAGTCAACACAAACACAAATGTCTTATCTCTTGTGCAGCTGAAAACAGAATTGCCATTGTTATGAAAGTCATATAACCTGTATTCTATTCTGCAATCATATTGGATTACACTAGGCAGTAAAACTGTAAGGACTTACATTCTGTTAGCCAATGTTTGGTGGATTCCGTGCAATTACAAATAAAATAACAAGCAATTATAGCAGTTTTCACTGCAAGCCGTTCTTGATTTATACATTTACACCAGTTGAACCAAGGCTTATCTGTGCCTTCTAAAAATTCTTCCAAATAAACTTGTTCCACAGATTGCATATAACAGAAACCGTAAGTAAAAATCAAAGGCCAGAGTCAAACATACAGAGAAACATACACTTCATTCTCCCTTCAAGGAAACCACAAGACATTGGTGAAAATTGGCAGGGAGAAACGAGCGCAAGAATATTTCCTGAATATGACAGAAAATATCGATAACAAGCAAACCCCAGGTACTGGGCAGCAGACATGAAAATCACGCCCTTTGCTGCAAGCCTAGGCATAGGGCATGTCCTAGGGAGCACCAGAAATGCCCTCGCTGCCGCAGACTACGAGTGACAGAATGAGACCCGCTGCTGAATGATAGAAATTCATCAGTTCAGTCACATCCTTCACATGTCAAAACACTTTTGATTTGGTCCTAAAGACGCCGCCGATAGAAGAGGAAACATGAATAATTTCCTTTTATTTCTGACAAGCTTAAAATCGTCCTTTTTTTCATCTTTCTACATCAGGAAACAGCCGACATCCTTAAACAATCAAACTACTTCCACGCAATTACGCATTTCAACTTTTTATATAATGTAAAATTCCCGGATTTTATTTTCGTGTTTTTGTGCAGTGCTGATACTGCGGTGTTTGTGTAAACTTGAAATTCTTTTCCCGTGTTCAATTTCCTTGATTCATTCTCCTGTTTATTTTGAATTCCTCCTCTTTCTTTTCTAGGATATGACGTGGTCTCTTAATTTCAAGAGTTGCACTGATGCAGCAATCTTATGTATCCTACTAGTCGTCCCATGGTTATTAGTGTTATAATGTTTGACAACGTCACGCTGTTAGTATAATCACCGATTTTTTTTCTTGTTACTGATTTATTTATGTCTTCCATTAACAAACTACTGTCTGGTTTCGCGGCACAGTGTTGTCCATTTTCTTTGAAAACTCCAATTGAGTCTTTGTAAACGGTCTAATAGGTCTAGTACCATACAGCTACGAGCATATTGTTTCGTGAATTTCGGTAACTGATTATCTTCCATATTATAAAGCACTGACACAGATTATGGGCTGTTCGTCACGTCAAGTAATCAGAGTAATGCGATAAAATTCGACGAAAGCCAATATAACTGCATTTCTATCTCAGAATATTGCGTCAGACTTGGCTCTCTCTCTTCTCTCCTCTCTTCTTCTCTCTTCTCTCTACTCTCTCTCCTCTCTCTCTCTCTTCTGTCTCCTCTCTCTTCTCTCTCTCTCTCTCTCTCTCTCTCTCTCTCTCTCTCTCTCTCTCTCTCTCTCTCTATTCTGGGTGGCAGACTCGGCGAACCTAAACCAGGCAGAGTTAATGCACATTCATGGCACAGTATGAAATACCTCCTCTGCAAGTCACGAACCAAAAATATAACAGCATATCAACGCACACATGTGTCAAACGCAATTCATCATGGTTTGATTCTTAAGAGCAAAACCATGCCTTATGGTTCTTGATTTAGACTGTAAATGGCATTTAGCCTACTGTGTCAACGACCATGAATGAGGTTACTTGGAGTTGTCTACTGCTCAGTGGCAATGTGTATATACGTATTACGTATTTATAATTAGCGTATTGTCGAGTTCTTCCGTATCAAATCATCATAATTATCCAAGGCTATAGCACCATGTCAACGGCGGATAAGCCTGCCAAGATATGCCCAAGGACAATAATTAGAAGTAGGCCTACATGGAGTTTTTCCCTACTTTGCTTGAACCACCCCTTACACAACGCTATCAAACTTCGCTTTTTCTCTTCCGCATGCTAGTTTCAATTATAGGTTCGTGAGACACGAGCTATAAAAAGAGGGAATAGTCGTTATATACTAACCTTGGTTTAAAACATTCCCGGCTGCCAGTAGCAAATTTCTTTACGATCGGAAACTGTTGCGTTCTGTATCGTTTTCGTGCAATTCGTCTCTTATATTTTTAATAATGGCTTGGTTCATTCAAGGTGGTACCTGTAATTTGTTCAATTTAGAGTAATCTGAATCTTTAAATATTAAAAAAATATATACTATATACTGCATACAGGGCATAAAATGGCCTTTCTTGCCTTTTTTATTTTATTAACAGTGATATTATTCGTTATATCAGTAGGCATTTTGAGATTTGAACCTTCAAATTACTCATTACACCTTCATTAAATTTTGCGTTGATCGTTCTACCCAAAATACCGGTAGTCTTGTGACTAAACCAACCCACAAGCCACAACCCGTGCCCTTGATAAAACTACGTCTAATCTTATTTACGTAGCTCGGTGGGAGTAAGGGATGACGTAAGGAATGCGCAAGTAGTGACTAACCAAAGTTTAGTAGCAAACAAGGACATAAAAGCGGCGATTAAGTGTTTTTTTAACCTTGGCATATTATTAATGATTCTCTGACTTTAGTACCAAATACGATTAAAATTTCGTTACTTTAATGATAAAAATGATGAATATGTGCGTATTTTACATTTATGTTCACCTCACAGAAAACGGTGTCACATTGATTTTTACCGGTGCGTTCACACTACATCAAAGGATGTCATTGATTCAAGTCACCAACTTATTGTCTACGTATCACAAACAGGTTGAGAACGAGTCAAGTACCGTAAGAGGAGAACGAATCCTCGGCAAATGCTGGATGGTAGTTTGATGCATTGGTTAGGACTACCAAAAAACCAAATTATTCGTGGATTTGTAGGCCTATACTCAGCCTATTTATGATATTTACAATACTTTGCTGTCGTACTTTCTCCGACTCCGTTCATGTCCCCCAACGTTCGCTTTTAGAAAGGAATGGAATATGATATTTAGGCCAAAGATCAAGCACTGGGACCTAGAAGGTCATTCAAAGGGAAAAGTGAAGCAAAAAGGTTTTCTAGCAGTAACAAGATGAAAACCTCGTAGTTGCCAAATGAAAAATGAAAAGGGTTGCAGCTTGGGGCCGAAGGGACGCTCCAAAGAACCGTAAGTCCTGCCTACAGTGCACCGTGAGAGGTGCGAGAGGTGCACTTGAAACTAGACCACCCACGGCGAATGTCCATTCTTAATATGCCGGAAAGATAGGCCTACTTTATCTGTACTACCTCTCTTGCATCATTTTGCACCAATATTGAGTTTTGTATCCCTCACAACCGGTTGTTTTTTTTTTTCTTTTCTTTTTTTTTCGTATCAAAGGATTAAGGATACAGTCTGTGTCTCGAGGTAGGAATGCTTCCCGACACTTGAAAACAATTTTCCTTCGAGACCTTCATTTCAATCAGAGTCGTGTTGGATTTTTTTTTTTTTTTTTTGTCAGTATTGTTTACTTGGCTGTTTTGGCAGCATCTTCCAACCTTGGCACTGGGGTAGATTATTTATACATTCGTTGGCAGCCACAGAGGTACAAACAAAGAGAGAGAGAGAGAGAGAGAGAGAGAGAGAGAGAGAGAGAGAGATGACTATTCAGAGAAAGAGAGAATGACTGTTGAGAGAGAGAGAGACTATCTCAGAGACAAAAAAAAAAAAAGACTGTCTTAGAGAGAGAGGAGAGAGAGAGAGAGAGAGAGAGAGAGAGAGAGAGAGAGAGTAAAATTCTCAGTTACGATAAATAGACAAAAAGCAGTATGCAGCAAAAAAAAAAAAAAAAAAAAAAGGCAACTCCAAAAAATGAGAAGCTGACATGTCAAACATTACCCTATACTTGCTATTAAAAAAAAATAAAATAAAAACACGCACACACAACAAACAACTCTTTCAGTAACACTTAACTTTTAACTTTCTATTTCACATTTCGCGGAGTGTATATGTATATCTATCTATCTATCTATCTATCTACTCTATCTATCTATCTATCTATCTATCTATCTATCTATCTATCTATTATCTATATCTATCTATCTATATCTATCATATATATATATATATATATATATATATATATATATATATATATATATATATATATATAACGAGAGGCGCCCTTGAATCCTGTAAATTATTCAGTTACTGAAAAACAGCATAGAACACTTTGAAGATTTTTTTGCTTTTTTTTTTCCTAAGGTTTAGAGACTGCAGACGTCCTTTAAGTCTTTGCATCGACCTAACGAACAGGAAGAGGAAGGTCTTGTGTTTGTTTGTTTGTTTGTGTGTTTGTTTGTTCGTTTGTCTTTGTTTCTGGATCCAAAAACGACTTCACCGATAATTCATATTAATTGAATCGTTGACCGGGATATTTTATTTACCTTCAAAAGTCTCCGGATCTTGATGTGGAGAGATTTACAGAACAGAACCTAATACAGGATTAACGACAAAGGCCAAGCTCTGGGACCTATGAGGGCATCCAGCGCTGCAAGGGAGACACTCACAGTTACACTACTATGAAATTAATCGCCAGGAGAGAGCGAAAGTAATGAAAGCGGTCTCAGCTACGGGCCGTAAGGACGCCGCAAAGAACCTCAAAGTCATTTGTTACCTACAGTGCACCGCCTGAGTGCACTGACGGCGGTGCTGCCGCCCACCTATACGTGTGTTGTCTCTGACATAATCTTGCCGTCGATTATGAAGTCACAACGCATTTTGTCAACCGTATAATGTATTGTTTGTTTGTTTGTATGGTGTTTTTACGTTGCATGGAACCAGCGGCTATTCAGCAACGGGACCAACGGCTTTACGTGACTTCCGAACCACGTCGAGAGTGAACTTCTATCACCAGAAATACACATCTCTCACTCCTCAGTGGAATGGCCGAGAATCGAACCAGCGACCACCGAGGTGCGACGCAAACACCATACCAACCACGCCACTGAGGCGCTTGTATAATGTATTGTATCTGTTGTAATTACTTTTATGAGTGTCATAATCTAGTCGTTTCCACCGGGCAAGCTTCTTACCTCCCTCCCACTCCTTCCTCCCCCCAAACCCCCACCCTCCACTACCCGTCCCCACCGCCCCCGCCTTGCCTCAACCTTGGCTTTGCCGAGATATCTCGGTTTAATATAGAACCAGCTATTAAAAATTTAAGTTCAACAACACTGTGCCCGATTTACTGGACAAAATAGATACTTAGAAATGTTCTTTAAGTTCTCTGCTTTATTTAGCCTTCAAGGAAACCATTCCTTTTGTATTATTATTATTATTTTATGCAGTACCGACTAACAAGCAGCAATTACATCATTCCTGATAATAAGAGTAAATAAATGTCTTACATGCAGATTTTGGCTAATTACAGCCATAAAAGAATTACCTTTTTTTTAAAGACATTATTTCCATTAGACATTTAGTAAAAGTAAAATGAAAGCCAGGTCAATACAAATAAGAGGATGTTTACTAGAGTTGATCCCAACTCAAAGAAAAATAATCACGAGCAGACATTTGAAGAACAGCAGCTACAATGATGCATAACCTCACACACAATCCTCAATCCATACATTATACTCGGGACTGTAAATGAGAAATATAGCAGCTACAATGATAACTTCACACACAAACCAATCCTCAATCCATACATTATACTCAGGAAACGTAAATGAGAAAACTCAGCAGCTACAATGATGTGTAGCCTCACAAACAACAATCCTCAAATCCATACATTATACTCAGGAAATGTAAATGATAAAACACAACAGCTACAATTATGTGTAACCTCACACACAATCCTCAATCCATACATTATACTCAGGACTTGTAAATGAGAAAGTACAGCAGCTACAATGAATGTGTAACCTCACACACAACAATCCTAAAATCCATACATTATACTCAGGACTTGTAAATGAGAAAATAAAGCAGGTACAATGAATGTGTAACCTCACACACAAACCAATCCTCAATCCATACATTATACTCAGGACTTAAATGAGAAAATGCAACTAGCTACAATGATGTGTAGCCTCACACGAAACAATCCTCAAGATCGTTAAGTCAAGAATAAATATAAAAAAAATATTTTCAATAAACTAATTCCGGCCATAATGTATATAAGCCATGTAGTCAATATATCGCGTACCACCAGCACTGAGAAATTCCTTGCGATATATTTTTTATACCTGCAATAAGTACCACACCTCGAAAATAAAATTGTTTTCAACTACCGAGGACCTTGAGTTTACGCTAATATATTTTTTTAACACCTACAAGGTTAAGGGCGGGACTCCGAGAGAGAGAGAGAGCGGGCAACACACACACTGACACGTTTGTCAATGTTATTCTCTTTTATATTTGTTTTAGCCATTCAAAACGCTGGGAGATTATTTTTTTTAATTCGTATTCGGTTCATTTCATTCATTCCTCCGCATAAGACGACAGCCCAGAGGAGGAGGAGGAGGGGCTTTCTAGGGTGTAGGTATACAGAGAGTGCCAATTCTGGAGAGAGAGAGAGCAAGAGCGATAAGAATAAAAAGAAAGATAGAGAGAGAGAGAGAGATAGAGAGAAAGAGTGAATTAGAAACAGTTCAGATGCTGTCATTCCCATAATAGAATTATCAGAAAGAGAGAGAGAGAGAGAGATGAATTAGAAACAGTTCAGATGCTGTCATTCCCATAAGAGAGAGAGAGAGAGAGAGAGAGAGAGAGAGAAGAGAGGAGAGAAATATATCAACTCCAAACAATTAATATGTCATTCTCATAACAGGGTGACCATTTTACCCATCAGTTTAATGCGCCACAATATTTTGATTTGAAAAAAATTAGCTAAATGCTGTTCACCTTTTACTGTTTTTTGTGCTCCAAGAAGCCCAAATCTTTTCTTTATTTAGCTTCGCGATGATTGAGAGAACTCTCTCTCTCTCTCTCTCTCTCCATCAAAAGCAAACTGAAAGCAAACTACCAAACAAACTGTTGCTTTCGAAGACTCGCTTTCACACGGGTCTGGCATCGCGGTGTCTGGTGCCAACTTGAAACAGGAGGAGTCGCGAAAGGTCCTCCTTGATTTTCACATTTCAGGTCCGTCCGGGGGCGGGGGGCGGGCGGGCGTGGGGGGGGGGGGGGGGGGGGAATAAATGACGAGGTATGTCGGCGTTTGGACCATTCCAACGACGAAAGAAATCAAGTGTGAAGTTTTCAGCGTTAAAAAAGAAAGAATGAGTAACTGTATATTATTATTATTATTATTATTATTATTATTATTATTATTATTATTGGTGAAGACATTCACGGTGGTGTAAATGTATGTCACATACATACATACATACATATATATATATATATATATATATATATATATATATATATATATTATATATAATATATATATATATATATATATATATATATATATATAATATATATATATATATATATATATATATATATAATTTACACCACTGGATTTTTCCATCATGTTAGTTACCCATGCTATTGTGAGACTTTTGAATTTGTATTATACATAGAGATAAAAATTCACTTGAAAACACATGACTGTTCAATATTCACAAACCTCAGACAAATGTACAAATATTGTTTAATATCCAATCCACAATAACTCAGGAATAATTTATCGTTAAGGCCCTAAGGGGAACTTTAGTTAAGTGCTTCATCTTCAGTGGGATTCGAACTGCTGCCTAGGATAGAAACAACGATAGACAGTGACTTTGACCACTGAGCCATCAATAGAGGTTTAAAGCTGATATCGACTCTGTTGTACATATGCCTGCTGAATTCAGGTTTGGTACATAGCATTGAGATCTACCCAATTCCACCATGATAGCGGATTTGTAAGTTTGTAACATATAGGTATCATGAATTTTTATCATGAATACAAGCATGACTTAAATTCACAATCCTTAAGCTTCAAATATCACTTACTATTCAATTCACTATACCTTGGGAATAACTTCAACACCCGAAGATTGCAGTAATTGGTCAAGTGCCTCGTCACCACTGGGATTCGAACCATTGCCAGGTTTTGAAATTTTAGACAATGACTTTGACCACTGAGCCATCAAAAGAGGTGATGACGCTCTCATCAATTACAATAACCCTTGGGTGTAAGTTATTTGTGGTATATAGTGAATTGGATATTAGACTATATTTTTGGTTTAAAACTTTGTGACATAAAAAAGCCTTCCATATATGTGATAAAAATTTACAATTAGTTGTGTTACAAACTTACCGATCAGCTATCATGGCAGAAGTGGGTAGGTGTTGAGTATAAACACAAAAAGTCGATGGGCATACAAACAGCAAAGTTGATCTTAACTTATGCCTCTCTTGATGGCTCAGTGGTCCAAGTCACTGTCTAATACTTTCCAAACCAGATAGCAGTTCGAATCCCAGTGGTAATGAAGCATTTATCAACTATAATTCCCCTTGGGTAAAGTTATTCCTGAGGAATAGTGAACTGGATATTAAGAGATTATTGCGGCTTAATATTTGTGAATACACAAGTCACACAAATGCATGTGACAAAACTATAATTAGTCAAAAGTTATCAAATTAACAATCAGTTATCATGGTGGAGGTGGCTTTATGTCGATTCTGTGTATAAAAACCTGAACTGGCAGTTGTATGTACAGCAGAGTCGATATCAACTTACACCTCTCTTGATGGGTCAGTGGTCAAAGTCACTGTCTTTATGTCGTTTAACCAGGCAGCAGTTCGAATCCCACTGGCGACAAAATGCATCGATTATCATTAACCTTTTTGCTGTACCTATCCGTCAGCATAGTTTTTTTTTTCTCTATGATACCACACCTTAATAATATCCATAAAATATGAAAAATCAAGTTTTACGTTTTCTACAAGAGGCAAAGCTTCAAAAGGGTTCCATTATTTAGAAAATTTATTTTACCAAGGCTCTGACGAGATGCAGAGAATAAGAAAAAACGAGCTCTGAATCCTCAGAGCACTTCCGGTTGCTCGTTGGATCCAACTGAAATCACTCTCAAGGTTGCACCAGACGGGCCAAGCAATGACTACCACATTCAATTTCTGTATCGACTGGCTTATCAAGAGTACAGTTTTAGTGAGAGATTGTGTCATCGTCTCCAATTTTTCAGTCAGTTTAATGAGAGAAGGCACTTAAAACAATTTTTTTGGGGGGCATGACGCCAGAAATAGATCAAAACCTTACTGGGTGAACAGCATCTTCTAAAATAAGACAGAAGCTGCTCAAGAAGAATTTGAGGCATTTCCTCTGGTGGTATAGGTACTTAGGGTGCCTCACCTCACCCGTTAATTCCAATTCCATTAGTAATGAGCGAGTGCCGGCCAAAGGCGTGTGTGGGGAAGGGGGGGGGGGGGGGTTCACAGCCGTTCTATGAAAAGCCGGTGATATTCTTTTCTTGTCTATTTTCGTTAGAAAGCGGTACACCAAAGTGATACGGCACGTGGAATATAAATATGAAATTTACGCTTGGACCTATGAGGTCATTCGGCGCTGAACGGGAAATGGATAATAAAAATAGTGTAACTGAAGGAAAACCTCAAAGCAGTTGCACTATGAAACAATTCTTTATGGGAAGGTAGAAAGTAAGATGGGAAGGAGAAAACATGAACGGAGGCACAGTAAAAGGAATGAAAGGGACCGCAGCTAGGGGCCGAAGGGATGCTGTACAGAAACCTTCAGTAATGCCTACAGAGCACAGCGTGAGGTGCACTGACAGCACCATCCCCCCCGCCCCCCAACTCCGCAGGCATTTTGAAGACCGTCTTGTGTTGATTAAGTTCATCATCGTGCAAGTTTAGATAATTTGGGTTAGAGACAAAATCTTATAGCTGTAACTCATATCACACATGAATAGTCAGCCCATGCAGTCGGCTATCACATCCTGCGCAGAGTTTGGGGCACCAAAAAAAAAAAAAAAAAAAAAAGTAAAGCTCATTATAAAATAAAGAAACCTCTTCTTGTTGCTACCTCATTCTCAAGGGGGTGGGTGGGGGTGGGGGAAGAAAGAATGACTTAACGGTATATAAAACCAAACGGGAAACAGCAAGTTCATGTACATATAAAAACAAATTGCAAATTCAATAAAAAAAAATTCTTTAAGGAACTCCAATTCACCACATAGAGTTCATGCAACTCACACGGTTTTACCACAAGAGTACTATCGTCTGGGGGCATTAGAAGAGAGAGAGAGAGAGAGAGAGAGAGAGAGAGAGAGAGAGAGAGAGAGAGAGAGAAATTCATTATTCTAAGACAGGAAACCCCCCGAAGAAATGTTAATCTCAAAATCTCCCCTCAAGTAGCGTGAGCGCGGGACACCAGCGAAATTATTCAGCGTGGGGCGATGGAGTAGAAGTAGAAGAAGTTGAAGTAGAAGGAGGGAGAGAGAGAGAGAGAGAGAGAGAGAGAGAGAGAGAGAGAGAGAGAGAAACCTTGGCTATGAAGATGTTGGCATTCGGTTTTATTGTCTTCGGTGAGGTGAGGACGTTGCCAGTTATGAGCCGATATTCTTTCGATGATAAATATCTACTATGCTTTTAATATCTCACACAGGAACTGAACTGACATAAGGACGAAATTATGCTTGTATAAGTAGCATCTAAACAGATAAAAAAAAGTAGAAAAAGATCGAGAGGAACAACGAGAGGGAGTGGGTAGACATCCGTCGCTCGTTGAAAATAACTGCTTAGGAGCGCTCGCAAAGAAGAAGAAGAAGACGAAGAAGAAGAGTCGTCGTAAGGCTGGCACAGGAGGGAACATTCAACCCGGCCCCGAGGAAGAAGACGAAGACGAGAGAGATTGAGAGAGAGAAGAAGAAGAAAGCCAAGAAAGAGACCTCAAATGAAGCTGCCTGCCCCCTTCCCGTAGCCACAGTCACTTCCTGCTCCCACTGAAGACCACCACACTCTCTCGCTGTACCGGATGTAACCGAGAGACATAACTGTTGACAAAAACAAAACACTAACGATAAAGGGTAAATTTGTAAACCACAGATGCCAATACTCAACACGTGCACGAAAGAGATCTACTAGATTTTCCTTATTGATTGAAGATTTCTTTGAAAGATTTCCATAGTTGAAATCTGCTGGTTTCTCGAGGTATCAAGTGGATTATTGCAATGTGTTTATGATGCTTGTTCGTTATCAGGACAAAGGAAGACACAGAGATACGAAATAAAAGATTAATTTTAGGTGATAGCGTGACTTGACAGTCTTCTATTATTATTCTCTGACCTGAGGGGAAACTGAGCCGAGATCTTACAGTACAGTCTGAAAGTGCGGTTCAGAGTGATTCGATACAGAAGTGCATTTAGAAAAGAGAGAGAGGAAAGCAACAAAATCGACAATTACAGCCCTTAACTTCTTGGGCTTAGCTGGACCAGGCAGAGACCGGAAGAAGTCGAAATAAGATAACAAAAAGAAAGGTGAAGAAGCAGTTCTGAAAGTGAAAGAGATTCCGTTTCGACGAAAGCGAACGAGCTGAAGTGCGGTTGTGTCAATAACTCGCGGTCCAATATGGTCCTCGACACAAAGTTTGGGTAAGTTTGTCTGGGTTAATATTTATACAGACATCTTTTTATTGGGCAGGATGCACGAGTCCATTAATCTTAGAGGAGAAACATCTGCTTTCATTAAGGCAAGCTGGGGGGAAGTGGTGCCATTCCTGGTGAGTTTAAGGCAAATTTATGGAAAGTGGGACCACATTTCTTGTGACTAAGGCAAATTTATGGAAAGTGGTCCCATTTCTGGTGATTTTAAGGCAAATTTATGGAAAGTGGTCCATTTCTGGTGATTTTAAGGCAAATTTATGGAAAGTGGCCATATTTCTGGTGATTTTAAGGCAAATTTATGGAAAGTGGCCATATTTCTGGTGATTTTAAGGCAGATTTATGGAGTGTCCCATTTCTTGTGACTAAGGCAAACTTATGGAAAGTGTATCATTTCTGGGAATTTTAAGGCAAGTTTATGGAAAGTGGCCACATTTCTGGTGATTTTAAGGCAAATTTATGGAAAGTGGTCCCATTTCTGGTGATTTTAAGGCAAATTTATGGAAAGTGGCCATATTTCTGGTGATTTTAAGGCAGATTTATGGAGTGTCCCATTTCTTGTGACTAAGGCAAACTTATGGAAAGTGTATCATTTCTGGGAATTTTAAGGCAAGTTTATGGAAAGTGACCACATTTCTGGTGATTTTAAGGCAAATTTATGGAAAGTGGGGCCACATTTCTTGTGACTAAGACAAATTTATGGAAAGTTGTCCTATTTCTGGTGATTTTAAGGCAAATTTATGGAAAGTGGCCACATTTCTGGTGACTAAGGCGAATTTATGGAGTGTCCCTTTTCTTGTGACTAAGGCGAATTTATGGAAAGTGTCCCATTTCTGGGAATTTTAAGGTAAATTTATGGAAAGTGACCACATTTCTGGTGATTTTAAGGCAGATTTATGGAAAGTGGCCACATTCCTGGTGATTTTAAGGTAAATTTATGGAAAGTGGTCACATTTCTGGAGATTTAAGGCAAATTTATGGAAATGGCCACATTTCTTGTGACTTTAAGGCAAATTTATGAAAAGTGTCCCGGTTTTGGTGACTTAAAGGCAAATTTATGGAAAGTGTCCCATTTCTGGTGACTAAGGCAAATTTATGGAAAGTGTCCCATTTCTGGTGACTTTATGGTAAATTTATGGAAAGTGGCCACATTTCTGGTGATTTTAAGGTAAATTTATGGAAAATGGCCACATTTCTGGTGATTTTAAGAACAGTTGGAGAAATGCTCCTATTTCTGGTGATTTAGACCAGTTAAGTCATTATATTTCTGGTGATTTTAAGGCCAGTTAGAGGTATAACATCAGAAATAGAAGATAAGACGCCATGTTAAGAAGCACTTGGACTCGCCTCTGGTGAAGGATGGTGACGGCAAAATGTACTCACAACCTTACTGGTGACAAAGTGCCTCTGGTCTGCAAGCACTTGAGGGAATAAATCACAGGGTCATGAAAGCCTTCCGAAGGGAAAAGATCAATGTTGTTCAAGAAGAAATAAAAAATAATAAAAATTTCTTCTGCTCTTTCATGGGTGAGTTTCTCAATCCCAGGACCAAGAAAACCAATAAGATTGATGGGACGAACTTCGCATATGAACTCCTCATTTGGTTTTCCTATACTTGGTGTATCAAACTCTAAAAAGTTCCTTCTTGAGTATGAATTTGATCCCTGCAGTCATCATAGCAAACATACCAACTAGCAGTACAGCTCTTTTGCCCCAAATGGTAGAGCACCTTAGGTCACTTTCACACGCATTGCAGCAGGAACAAATTCAATGGATGCTGTTCCTATGTTCCTATGTAACTTGTAGCAAATAAAGAAGGATTGCTCCAATGATTTAGTGTAAACAGTAGGTACATACTTTAGCACAGAAGCTCGAAAGCATTAGAAATCAAGCATATTACATAAATGAGAAGAATTATGGTTAAAGGTTGGAAAAACAGCAATAATCTGGAAATTAAAAAGAGATGTTCTGTAAGCCTTATCGTCGTTAAAAACTCAAAAAAAAAACAATGATCCCACAGAAATAACAGAACTACTCTTCATAAACTGTACTAATTATAAGTATTTCATATGCCTATTAACTACCAGTTCTAACTAGCTCAAACCTACTATACAGCAATGTAAATACATGCACAGTCGTTAAACATTAAACTCTATAGTGTAACTATCTCTGTACTCATTAAATGACGTCTGAGGTCTGCTCCATGCAGTTTCTACAAGCTGGAGTGAATTCAACATTACTCTTCCTATGAGAGCAGTTCAATGTGCAGTTGATTCTGATGTTCTGCAGGAGATTTTGAGGAGCAGAGGCAGTAGGGCTATTCTATCTTGTAGTAACACTAACCCCTTGGTACTACATTTCTGTCATCCCCACTTCCTTGGACAAAGCACATCTGCATGTCACTTCCATTCTTCGACTTGCAGGCACACGCCCACACTGGCTGTGGTGCTTTGTTGAATTAAATTGAATATAGTATTTAGGCCAAAGGCCAAGCACTGAGACCTATGAGGTTATTCAGCGCTGAAAAGATAATCGAGAGTAAAATGTTTGAAAGGTGTAATGGGAGGAAACCTCAAAGCAGTTGCACTATGAATCAAGTCTTAGGAGAGGGGGGGAAAGTAAGATGGAAGAAAGAGAATATGAAAGGAGGTACAGTAAAAGGGACGAAAGGGGGTTGCAGCTGGGGGCCGAGGGCATGCTGCAAAGAACCTTAAGTAATGCCCACTGTGCACCACATGACGGCACTAACTCCCCTGTGGGAGTGGCGCTTTGTTGCTCTTGGTGTTGGTCAGGACATTTGCTTGCCCAAACTTAGTCAAGACGTTTGCTTGACCAAACTTGGTCAAGACGTTTGCTTGACCAAACTTGGTCAAGACGTTTGCTTGACCAAACTTGGTCAAGACATTTGCTTGACCAAACTTGGTCAAGACGTTTGCTTGACCAAACTTGGTCAAGACATTTGCTTGACCAAACTTGGTCAAGACGTTTGCTTGACCAAACTTGGTCAAGACATTTGCTTGACCAAACTTGGTCAAGACATGTGCTTGCCCAAACTTGGTCAAGACATGTGCTTGCCCAAACTTGGTCAAGCAGACGTTTGCTTTGGCCCATTAAACTTGGTCAAGACATGTGCTTGCCCAAGCTTGGTCAAGACATTTGCTTGACCAAACTTGGTCAAGACATTTGCTTGACCAAACTTGGTCAAGACATTTGCTTGCCCAAACTTGGTCAAGACATTTGCTTGCCCAAACTTGGTCAAGACATTTGCTTGCCCAAACTTGGTCAAGACGTTTGCTTGCCCAAACTTGGTCAAGACATTTGCTTGCCCAAACTTGGTCAAGACGTTTGCTTGCCCAAACTTGGTCAAGACGTTTGCTTGACCAAACTTGTTCAAGACATTTGCTTGACCAAACTTGTTCAAGATATTTGCTGCCCAAACTTGGCCAAGACATTTGCTTGCCCAAACTTGGTCAAGACATTTGCTTGCCTAAACTTGACATGTGCCACCTTCTCACTAAACTCTTGATAACCGAGTATGTTAAGGGTATCTAATGACTTTTCAGTCGTTGAGGCTCATCAGTCCCTCCTCTCCTGTATTATCTGTCACAATGTGTGGATGCTGGATGGATTAAGAGCTTAGATGCTGAATGCATTCAACGCTTTCACCTGCTCACAGAATGTGTAGCTTTTCGTTATATTTCTTGAAAGAAGCTTCTTTTTCAATCCCATAGATGCAAGATTTGGAGTGATCAAGTGAAGGAGACGTTGGAGAAGGGTTCAGTAGAGAATGATGCTCTCAAAAAGAATATTTGGAAAAGCTGCATCCAGGCAACCGACCCCTTAGTACAGGGATAGAGTTGGGGATGGAGAAGAAATAAGGTTCCAACTATAGATATATCCATTTTTGTGTGGACATCCCCTGCATTTTGAGGAAAATCTCATCAGCAAAAGTAAGCATTTGCTTCAAACTTGAATCAACTTATAAAAATATTAAAACGAGCAACAGTTTAGAATACTGAATTTAAAATGCTCAGTAGAGAGACTTAAGCATCATTAATTCAACAAGTAAACTGGCCAATTTTTGAATCTTGGCAAAGCATTGGGCAAAGTATGGCCCAGCCTACAGAGAGTTCTCTGAACCAGGAGTTATACTACCTTTTAAACTAGTTTCCATTTGTATTTCAATCCTATGTTCTACTCTATATCCAACTATCCTAGCAGGTTCTGTGATAAAATACAGCTTCGACACTGCAGAGCTGTGGTAAATTTATCATAATTCTAAAACAAAGCATACTGTGGAATTTTGAAATTAAGCCCTACGGTTTGCTATAGGTGGCCTATAATCAGAGGTGATATTTGACGATGCATTTTTACGTTAAAATGAAACTTTATCCATACAATTCTTTATACATACATGCATACATAAACGTATATATATATATATATATATATATATATATATATATATATATATATATATATATATATATATATATATATGTATAATTATATATGCACACACTTTGACACCTGATTGATATGGCGAGCAAGTAGGAATTTAGGACCAGTTTCCAAAAAAAAAAAAAAAAAAAAAAAAAAAAAAAAAAAAAAAAAAAAAAAAAAAGAACAATCCACCGTGCCTCAGTAAAACATGTACCTGGTGACTAGTTCAACGTCGTGGGTCAAAACCATAGTGGAGAGGAGCATGAGCCTAGCAACCCCATCCCACAAAGATCTTGGGAGAACTTGACCTCTAAGAAACAGAAAAAGTTTCTGTACTGCTTCGTCACTGGATCAGTGACGTTTAGCAAAGTTTTTTTCGGTCAGTAGTTGAGTACAGTTCTTGGATGGGTGATGACCAGGGAAAGTCAGAAACTGCAGGGTATAGGACTAGTGATGCCATAAAAAAATTCTGATAACTCAACGAGTAACAGCAAGTTTTGTTGCCATCCTACCTAAGAAGAAGGTGTGTGTGTGTGTGTGTGTGTGTGTGTGTGTATGTGTACCACAAGCAAAGATTACATCTGTTCAAAGTCAGGGTCGGTAAGCGATGTTTTTCTTCCTCTGTTAATATTTGATCCGACGGAACACCCATAATTCTTTCAAGTGTCAAACAAACGTTTTATTTCCATCAACAATATTTCGGGAATTCAAACTCTTCTTACTTGGTTTACTGCACATTTACGCGACTTCAAATACTGCTCTATAGTTCGGATAAAGTTAGGGATAGTTACATTTCGACAATTCTTCAGTTTTTTTTTTTTTTTTCATTAATACTAGTTACGAGCACTTATTAACGTCCATCCTAAACTTAATGAATATGTAATGAATACCAAGATGATATTCATTACCCTTAACCGTTTACCCTCTCGACAAATTAGCCTACAAGTCTTCTTTTGTATCGGTAGTGTTGGCAGCCATTGTTTCATGTTGATCAGGCCACCACATAGCCCATACCATAGTTGGCGGCAACAAATTACCGACAGGTGGCTCTCTCTCTCTCTCTCTCTCTCTCTCTCTCTCTCTCTCTCTCTCTCTCTCTCTCTCTCTCTCATTTTCCATTTTGTGTTTCTGCTCTCATTGTGCAATCTGCCTTGATGCCTATTTTACAATATAGGTCCAAACGTGACTTTGTCTTAGGTCTATGCAAGGAACAGATCGAGGTTTAGTTATTTTTTTTATTCTATGAATAATTGTTCACCTATCTCCCTTTAATAAGTAGTGTTATCACTTCACAATTAACTTGATTTGCGAAACTATAAAATAAAAGTTAACAATATCGAAACCTAAACTCTTGTTTTTTTTCCATCGGTCCACCCGCCTGTGGTGTTTGCGTATGGTAATACTGCGTCCCGGGCTTTAGATAGTTTCGCTATGTGTAAGTTTTAGGTAAATAAAAGGATATCTGGGTGTACATTTGCACCTGAAAAGTGTTTTAATAATTTACTGAATGCTAATTACACCGTTAATATTCGAAATAGGATATTGCTATTATTGTTGAATGTAACTATGTATAGCCCGGGGCGCAGTGTTACCATACGCAACCACCACAGGCGGGTGGACAGATGGAAAAAAACAGAGTATAGTTACACTACCTATGAGATAATTGGTAATTAATGGGATAACAGGTCTTTGATACGCTTGTTAGGTCTAATGCTTAATCTAATTCCTAGATTTACAAATCAGCTTAACTTCGACTTCATAACTGTCTAAACTTTATTTCATCACCTTAGGTCTACTGTGTCTTGCTATTGGACTTTAAAAGCTCTTGGGATTCCTTGTTATAGATAAAGGAAATATATGTATATGTGATAAAGCTCTAAATGAATAAACAAGTAAATGGTTAACTTTAATAACAATATTTGAACTTACAATTCAATATAGGGAAACGTAAAAGGTGCCAAGAAAAATTCATCCAGTACCGATAACCCTAAGCAGCCAGACGGATGAAAAACAAGATATAGGTCTACGCAGACTTTCTCTTTTCGTGTGCTCTTAAGAGAGATAACTAAAAAAAAGCTTTACCAGAAGTGGCCTTAGTGGAACGTAAGACTTCGTTACAACAACGAACCCAGGAATTCCCATTTCCTATAGACCTACGGCATGACTGGGCACGGAAATATCACGTAGGCCTATTCGTTCAAGTGCCACATCAGATATCTGGAGAGACTCCCGTGTCTTTAGCTATATACTTGGAAGATTTCTTTTTGGGAAATCATTCTTGGAAAACGAGGGTAAATCTGAAATACCTAATGGTTTGGATAGTGGAAGTAACTATCAATTAATGGCAATCAATTACTATATTCTGGAGGTTACAGAATATGAAAGTTTGGTTATGTCCTTCAAGTAACCCCTGGGAAAATGGTACATGATCATGTCAGCTAGGCTCCTGTGGGCACGAGAGGAGTTCGAAAATTAGACCTACTGAGCTGAAAACTATGAGAATGGTGGTTGGAGATTTGTAGAAGACAAAGCGTATGAAATGCAAGAATGGCAGAACCAATAAGGTACTTTTTCTCTCATATTTCAGGAAATAAACACCTCATCCTTATAACCAAGACCAGGGAGGTGTCTTTTCAATCTCATTACTGAGCAAAATCGCCCTACCACCATTACCAGAGCAATAAAATGTCTTTCCACTAACATTATCGATAAAATTTACCCTATCATCATTGCCAGAACAATAAGATACATTTTCCATTCACATTACAGAGCGCAATCACCCAGCCATCATCACCAGAACCAGTAATGCCCCTTGTCACTCAGATTACGGAGCAATCTGCTTATCACCACTGTCAGAACAAGAACCATACTTTTTTTTAACTTTTATTAGAAAAATATTACATGTCATTTACATAAGTAAGGTATTACAAAATATTACAAAATGTACACCTACAATATTTACAAATTACTGGATTTTATTTTTTATTATTAACTAGACTTTAAAACTTTTTTTTTCTTAACACTAGATATTAATTGTGATGTTACTTACAAAATTAATACTGGCTATTTAAAAACAGTAATTAATGTACTCTATTGTGAAAATATTTTTTATCCTTTCTTTGTAATTGTTCTTTAATAGCCACCTATCATAACAAAATTTGCTTTTAATAAAGGCATCTGTTTCCTCTTTTGTGTAATGTTTCTTTTTACTAACCCAAACAGCATATAAATACCCTACAATTAATACAGTGGCACTATTAAGATCCTTTTTAGTCCTATAATTGAAACTAAACATTAATGTTTTCAAAAAATTATCTCTATTTTACAAGTATTGAATAGCACACTTTTGAAATACTCCAATGATGTTTTTATGTGACTACAAAAGTAAAAAATATGCAAGGTGTATTCAACATCTTCACAATGATCACATCTATCACTATTTTTGATATTTAACATTTTTAGCCGGTTGTTGGTCGCCAAGGTTCCATGTGCATATTTAAAGGCAAACTCCCTTTCCATGATACCAATGAAAGGTTTACCTTCTCATACTTATTGCAGACCACAATCCATTACCCGTTTCACGGTTACCAGAACCAAAAAGGAAGAAAGTGTAACCAACCAAAAAGGAATGTAATACAAGAATTCCATGCCCCCTCACAGCCCCTGGGTCATAAACACGTGATCGCACCGTTCAAGTGTTATTGTAAACATTCTGAGCATTCTTTAAAACTACACAAATGGCTACCTACTTGTTTTGCCTTTTACCTCTCAAATTCACTCTTTGTTTCTCCCTTTCGTCCACCTTTCTTGCGTTATTGTCCAACCAAGTGTTTAAGACAACCGGATTCCTTCCTAAGTCAACAAACAGGGACTTGTTTCCACATGGTCTAAACCCGTGCATGTTACCACCCCCTAGACTTAACATTCCTTGCAATGTTTACCTTACATACTCCTGAAGATCAAAAGCTGTAAGCCCTTTGCCTAAACTATTCAATAACACATTTCGTACAACGTTCAAAATCCCACTTTTCACTTACAAGCCCCTAACAAGCAGTAAAATAGCAGGTTACTGGTTCAGCCTTATCCCTTTCATTCATTCTGGCAGCCGCTCTGGAGGCAATGCCAAAACTAACAAATATTACAATTAAAGCCGTCCATCTCGGATTGTTTGGTTTAAAGCAAAACTGACAACCTAAACAAACTGCAGGCAATCTCGAAGACAGGTCCCAAGTCATAACATCAACAGAACTTCTAGTCCAAATTGCTGGGAGTAAATATTTGAAGAGGGCCAAATGAGCAAAACTGCAACCGAGCTGCTAGACTAAAGTGTGTTCAGAGCCTTCTGTTTTACGCCTTAAAATAAATTCCTCTCGTATTTGTGACCAACTGATATATAGCTGCATGACACCACCATTATATTTGTGAGGGCATTTATTTTTAGCCCTACTCAAATGGATGAACCTTAATAGAAATCCATCAAGAATGTTTGTCGTGCACTTGATATTGATACACAATGCTCTCGATTTCCTAGTCTAGTTGGCCTTTCATATCCTATCGAGTAGTACTAAGCTAGCACTCTTTCTCTCTCTCCTATTGGGTAATACTAAGCGATCTCTCTCTTTCTCTTCCTATTGAGTAGTATTAAGCTCTCTCTCTCTCTCTCTCTCTCTCTCTCTCTCTCTCTCTCTCTCTATTAAGTAGTACTAAGCTCTCTCTCTCTCTCTCTCTCTCTCTCTCTCTCTCTCTCTCTCTATTAAGTAGTACTAAGCTCTCTCTCTCTCCCTATTGAGTAGTACTAAGCTCTCTCTCTCCTCTCTCTCTCTCTCTCTCTCTCTCCTCTTCCTATTGAGTAGTACCAAGCTCGCTCTCTCTCTTCCTATTGAGTAGTACTAAGCTCTCTTTCTCTTCCTATAGAGTAGTACTGAGCTCGCTCTCTCTCTCTATCTCTAGTCTTCATTCTTTCACCCACAACTCTTTTCTCCTTTGCAGGATGCGTTCTCCTGACAGAGATGATTTCAGCGGTCAGGCGAGAGTGGCAGTCATCGGAAGCAAGGCAGTTGGGAAAACAGGTCAGTTATACGGTTTGTATGACCTAAAATAGATTCATTCGATTGATTTCCAAATGACAATAACTTAGGCCAGGGCACGGAGCCCTAAGTCAGGTTAGGAAGGCGAGTTAATAAATTCTGGTTATGTCAGGACAAAGCATTCTATGAGTTTTTTTTTTTTTTTTTTTTTTTTTTTTTTTTTTTTGTCATCTCAGCTGGCCCAGAGAACCTCAAGTACTGCATACAGTGCACCTCTGAGGTGCACTGACGACACTAACCTCCTCCAGGTTAATGAATGATTATTGCATTATTTCTGAATAAATTCGTCATGTCCAACTTTCTAATATATCTTATTTTCCTTCTACAGCTCTCACCGTGCGTTACCTAACGAAGAGATTCATCGGCGAATATCAGTCTGATACAGGTATGTGTAGTTAAAACTCCTACTATAGTCTTGTTAATGATGCATTTTCTAAAATTATCGTCGTTATTATAATTATGAAGTGTCTCAATATAGCCGGTATTGATGAAAATAATTACTGTACTAACTGCAGTCCGTTTATTATTATTATTATTGTTATTGTGATGAGATGATGATGATGATGATGATGATGATGATGGAAGGAGTGGAGTGTCTCCCAAGAGCCTATGCTACTAAAAAATAGTTGCAGATTCAATAGTATTCCGTTTACTAAACAGATCCATGATATTATTATCATTAGCATTATATACTAACTCCCTGTTCCAACAGCATTCAGCAGTTTATCACATAAAAATTCCCTCTATTCGTCTCACGAGTCACGACGGCCTTATCATCTGCAAGTAGATGATGTAACAAGTTCCCAAAGGCCACAAGTAAGGAATTAAGCTGCAGTACTAGTACGTGTTTACTACCTATTATGTTTCGACTCGCGCTCTGGAGCACTTCATCTTGTTACTTAAAATGTTACGAGCACTAGACTGGACTTAACCTTAACCTCTCTAGACCTAGTGGTTAAAGACACTATATATCAAGTCTTTCTGACACTTATCATTTTTCCCTTTTTCATTTCATTTCCTCTCTAACAACTGCAATCCTTTTTTTTTATCGATTATTCCCTTCTCTTCCTACAAACACTTATCTCTCTCTCTCTCTCTCTCTCTCTCTCTCTCTCTCTCTCTCTCTCTCTCTCTCTAGTTGGCCTAGAGGCTTATAAATAGCCCTGGAGGTTATTACATAGCACCTTCTTTTTAATAGTACGTTTCTTAAATACAACCTCAAGTTAATATTAATTTTTACCCCATCACCAGTTTATTGCAAATAAAAACTCCTAGCAGTTATTTATCTCTTACTTTTTAGATATGATCTACAGAGCTACGATGCCTGTCGACGGTTCGAAGATCGCTTTGGAAATCCTAGACCTATCTTCAAACTTGGTAAGTGTATGTGAAAATTTTGGGTGTACATTAACTCTCTAGACCTATCTCCCAATTTGGTAAGTCTACTATGTGAAGTGTTTCTCAATATTAACTGCCCTAGCTAAACATGCAAAAAAAAAAAAAAAAAAAAAAAAAGTAGTACAAACACAAGAGGCTCTTAGGCCTAGTCTTGCCTTACTCGAAAACTTTCTCAGACAAAAAGAAAATTATTGTAGCTTTAGTTTTCCGTCTCCTAATACTCCACTTGGTTGTTTTCTTCTTCTTCTTCTTCCTTTCTTACCAAGGCATGTCCGAATTCCGGCGTTGCAACTTGGCACAATACGAAGCCCAACACAGGCCTATCCGAATGGCGCCGAGGTACTGCAAGGTGGTATTCTGGTTGGTCAACTTGTAAACAATGCTGAACGTAACGATTCATTTCACCGCTTTACTTCAAAATTACGCTATTTTACGCTTCAACACAACCTCCATTCCCATACTCACTTTCGAAACTGTTAGTCCAAAGTTGGAAATCAACCACATAAACAGTAACTCCATAACGTTAATGGTATAGAAAATCGACGTGGTACATCTTACCAGCTCAGATGTCACCTGTCAAGTGTCATTTTTCATTCAACTGTCAAGAATCAAGATGTCAAGTGGACGTTTTGAAAATTTGGCTAAAGCACCCCGACATATTGGAGTTGTTAACAGAACTTGTAGAAAAGAGACTTCCTTAGAATATTAGCCGCCATATTTAAAAACCTCTTAAAATCATCTACTAGGCTAAATAAGTCATTAGGCAAAGTGTTGGCATGATGAGTTTTTCAAGAAAATCCAATACCACACTTAGAAATCACCGGTGGATTAATTAAAGATTAAAACTGCCCGATGAAACTCTAGTTTAGCAGCACGTTTCATGATCAGCGACATGGATAGGCCTACATTGGGACTCCTGAATACAGTCATGCAGTCCCATTGGATATATTTTGATTACTAGTAGTCCTAATGCGTCTTGTTATGGAGCCTTAATATATATAAAAAATCATCAGTTATTTGCCGTCAGAAACAATGAGTGAAGTCAAAGGCCAAGTATGCAATTTTCCCGTCTACTGCAGGTGCATTGGTCTAGGCTACTTCGACTTGAATATAGATCCTCCTCTGTTTAATTATTTAGATTTTCCAGTACTTATGTAGTGCACTTACTATATAGTTGCTAAATTAAAAGAGATCTGTCATTAATAACTGTTTTTTCAACCATCACAGGACGAGGTCGTCGTGCCCAGGGAGACCGTGGCCTGGGCAGAGGCGTGGCTCGTCGTTTACAGCATCACTTCCAGAGAGTCGTTCAAAATAGCGGTAAGGGCGGTCGAAGCAGTAACGGCCGCTTGCGGGGGAGACCAACCGAATCCGCCAGTTCTCATCATGGCCAATAAAAAGGATCTGGAACACATACGACAGGTGAGTGAGAGAGACACTTTAGACGTGCGAGTTTTAACTTTGGGCGGGAGCATGGAAACAAGGCTTTTGAAGGTGAAGTGATGCGTGGCACAAGGTCAGTTTTAATATTAAACCTTTTTTTTTTCAAACACTACGCAAAAGATAAATTACTACAGTAGAAACTGTTAAACAGAATGTGTGGGATAACACCCACAGAATTCTCCAAAGTAACCCCTTTTTATTTTTTCTTTCTTTCATTCTTTTTTATTTTTTATTATTTTTTTCGAAATATTAGAACTTCTCGAAACCATTAATACAATTTCCTTGTTCAGTTTTGACGAGACCTCATTACCAATCTAACCATCTCTCTCTCTCTCTCTCTCTCTCTCTCTCTCTCTCTCTCTCTCTCTCTCTCTCTCTCTGTCCAAACCAAGTTCTACTTAATCCACTGCTGAGGTCAGCAAAGGATATACTTTACTTTTAAGGAATTAGCTCAGGAAGAGGAATGTTGTCACAGACATAAGAAGACTTAAGAAAGAGAGATGTTATTTATATGCGTTCTGATACACCACAGTGAGTCTATTTCTGGAGCGCAATCTGCCTTGTCAAGGCACAAATGGTTCTCAGATAGCGTCAGTACGCACTAGTGCTATTTAAAGCTTCCTGGAGTTCATCTTTGGCAGAGAAACATACGAAGACTAATCGTTTTCTGTTGTAATCAAAGAGAGAGAGAGAGAGAGAGAGAGAGAGAGAGAGAGAGAGAGAGAGGATACTCTTAAGTACGCTTTTTATGAATAAAACCTACAGAATTTTAATTTTAGTGGCCCTGTTGCTGATATTTGCATTCTATTTACAGCCCTAAACCGATTATTTAAAATTATTTATAGCACTACTAATAAACAATATTCCCAGTTAATTTCTGTACTGATTCAAATTTCATGTAAACTTCTATGCAAGTCACGATGCCTTAACAAAATCATTGTACTTTTGGCCCTTGAATACTGTTGCTGTTTTTGAATATGGTGCGCAGTTGTAGTAACATCGGAGTGTTACAATGAATTATCGTCATATTAATCTCGAGATATCTTGGATACGCTTCCAACAGAAAGCCATTAAAATCCAAAAGTGAATGAAGTCTAGGCTGGTTAGCAATGTTATTTCTGAACCTTCTTCGTACATTGGGTGACAACTATAGGCCTAGTCACCATCCACGCCCTGTGGCCCTTGAAACAAATTAAACGCTCTACCTAAAATAATAGAAAGAACGGAGAAATGATCATTAATCGTGGCTTTTAGAATTTCTGATGAATACGTGAACAGCAGAGAGCACGAGGTTCGTCTCTTAGGCGTTTGGAGGCGAGCCAAGGATGCGGTGGCTAATTTAGACTCATGTACGTATAAAGTTCATCCCTTTCATCGGTGTATCCGAGACTCAAGCCTCTTGGAACTTAGTTTATGTCGCGCAGCCGGAACTGCTTGTTTATCTTGAGGAGTTAATTGTTTAAATTTGCCACTGCTATGGGTTAATCACACATTATGACGATGATGAAACTTATCACAACAGCAACTGACCATGGTCAAGTCAGTAGTACCCATATCTATTAGCGTTACGAAAATAATTGGCCTATACTCTTTTTTTTTTTCCATCTGTCCATCCGCCTGTGGTGTTTTCGCATAGTAACACTGCGTCCCGGGCTTTAAATAGTTACGCTATGTGTAAGTTTTAGGTAAATAAAAGGATATCTGGGAGTACATTTGCAACTGAAAAGTGTTTTAATAATTTACTGTATGCGAATTACACCGTTAATATTCGAAATAGGATATTATTTAAAGCCCTGGAAGCAGTGTTGCCATGCGCAAACACCACAGGCTGATGAACCGATTGAAAAAATTCAGAGTATAGTGATAAAACATATTTCAAGTTTCTCTCTCTCTCTCTCTCTCTCTCTCGTGTGGAAGATGTAGAAGTGGTAAAAGAATGATGAAGTGGTATACCATTAATTAACGTTACGGAAATAATAGGCCTTTTGACAGAACGTAATATTTCAAGCTCTCTCTCTCTCTCTCTCTCTCTCTTCTCTCTCTCTCTCTCTCTCATGTGGAAGATGTAGAAACGGTAAAAAGAAATAGGGGAATACCGAAAGATTCTCTCACCTGACTCTCGTTTCTATTTTCATCCTTGGCAAAGGTTCCCGAGAGCGAAGGCAGAAAGCTGGCGGAACAGTATGGCTGCCGATTCGTTGAGGTTTCAGCTGCGGAAATGGTATCACAGGTTAGTACCATATATATATATATATATATATATATATATATATATATATATATATATATATATATATATATATATATATATTTAAACTGCACACATGAGATTACAAAATCATGCTTTCTATCGTTTTTCTTAGATTAGGCCTAAAAAAATTTTATTCCTCCTCGCAAGCCATTGTAGTCTACTTCAGACACAACAAGATGTGGTGAAATGAAAGTAATTTTTAATGATGAAATGATTACTAATTCACAAAATTGTTTTGTCCTTCAGGTTAACGAATCCATTGACGGTTTACTGCGCCAGGTGTCACAACTTAAAGGCCAAACCTCGCCGCGACTGCGCAAACTAAGCGTCTCCAAGATGTTCAACCAGTTAATGAACCGCACGACATCCAGCAGTAGCAACCAGAGCACAAGGCCATCATGCCCAGGGTATCCCTGAGAGACAGGGCAAGGAAACGTGGGCACATCCACCACAGCTGAAGCGAAACGAACTAGGCCTATAGTGGTTACGATGTATGAAATGGTGGAGAGATGCTCCAGGAGGATTTTAGGGGCCACCAAGAGGTGTCCCGTCTTCTCATTCTGGAAGCACTGGTTTTCTTCGGGTCCCGGAAGTGGGAGGCCACCAAAATATGTTCTTCGGGAACGGATGGATGGTTGCGCCTTGGACCTGCTGAAGGCTAGTCCCATAAGCATTTTCGCGCCCAGGAAGTCAATGTTGTTAAATTGTCAGCAGCTTGAAACTCTCTCTCTCTCTCTCTCTCTCTCTCTCTCTCTCTCTCTCTCTCTCTCTCTCTCAACGACGAATAACTCTTTCTCATTTAACTTTGTGGGCTGAGCGAGCCCTCATTTTTCTGATAAAGTCTTTACTGGGACAAGACTGCGTGTTTGGTAAGCACAGATCTAATGGATTCAGATTCCCCGTCAGCAGAGAGTTAATAAATGACGATATTATGCTCACAAAAATGAACTGAGCGTGATGTTTTAAGAATCAACCGTAACAGGATATCGAAACCGTCTGTACATCCAACTCTCTCTCTCTCTCTCTCTCTCTCTCTCTCTCTCTCTCTCTCTCTCTCTCTCTGTCTCATGTGTGCAGACTACTATACGTTTTTGTGTTTGTTGCATACATACGCATGTATACAGATTTGCATATTCGCATGCTCGTTCATATGAATATTTGTTAAAATATTTTTTGGCATCTCGGTTTATATTTCGAAGTCGAGGATTTATCAGCAAAAAAGAAAAAACGAAAAAAAAAATCTTAGGCGAACTCGATCCAGAAATGTGTATTTCTGATGTTCTAAATAATAATGCGCCTATCTATACACATATTTCAGCATTTGTCAGTACTTGTAAACATATTCATGGCTTGGCAATTTGAGTCAGGTTAAAAAAGTATTATTATATCTAAGCATGGACGTAGCCAGATAGCGGAGGGGGCGCTTGCCAACCCCCCACCCCCATCTTTCTCGCTAAATCTGTGAAAGTGAAACAATTGACTGAGTAGACTTATCACAGTAAAGATTGTTGCTTCGCAATCTACAGTTCACAAAATAATTGCAGTACATGACCCGTAATTGAAAACCATTGACCAAATGATATCAAAACACAGTAGAAATACGTAATGATATAAATTCTATAAAGTATAATGCCCCATCTGACTTATATCTACCGTCTTGAGCTCTGGCTACGAACATAGGTCTAGGTGTGTATTTCACAGGCAAGGTTTAAAAATGACAAACCTGACATTTGCTAGGCGCCTTCAACTTTCATGCAGGTCATATCATAGTTAACGGTTTTTCTTTAATACTTATGATTTACTGCTTCAAACCCACATGTTATTTTTACAGCAATTTGGAAGCATGTCGCCTCTGATATGATTGGCTGTGTCTGATTGTTTGAATGGAGACTTGTTGCCAATGAAGGTGATACGTGCGAGAAGGCATCTGGTGTGTTGTTCTCTTGCACACGTGTACATATGTTATACATATTCATACAGTATGTGTATATACGTTCGACATAGGCGCATAATCCTGTATGCTTTGTTTTCTCAGTTATACTGAATTCTGTGGTGACTCTACCACGTAGAACTCTTGTAACGTTTTCTGTTATTTATAACTCGTTATTTTATCTTCTTGTTCTCGGATGCCTTTGTATACAAAACGAGGTGATTTAGTAGACTCTAGACTGCCGATAGATGTGAAGAGCAGCTGATATTGTCTTGAAGATTGTAACATGAACAGTTTCGTTTGTCATGATTTGAAAGATCCGGTAATAAGTGACTTAACTCTCGTGCACCGGTTGGCTTATGAAGCGCCACCGGTGTAATTTTATCATCCGCTAATCGTTTTGAAAAAGCACCGTTGAGTCTAGGGTTGTGTTTTATAGTTACATGAACTACTATACGTTCTGCCTCACGCTTGGAGTGTCAGACCAGGAACTAATATAAAGTCTTAATAGGACCCTATTACCCCCAAAACACAGACTTAAATACAGTTATGTGCACAATGAACATGCAAGTGATTTTGGTATACGTGACCTTGTGAAATATGGACAAGCAGATACCAGGTATTTTTCTCATACATATAACAGATTCGAGGACGAAGAAGAAGGGTTCAGTTCCTGGGTCAGAGAGACAGACAGACAGTAAAACTCGAAGTTTTGGTGAGTGTGTCCTCGTTTTGGTCAGTGTTGGGGCAAAAAAGGCATCTAGAGAGTATACTATACAGAGTATTTGAGTATACAGAGATTTGAGCAAATTAGTCTCAACTCCTCTACAGAGTCGTAGGAATACTTATTTTGTTTATTATTTTCCATTCTAAAAGAAGCAGGTCTTCCTGAATGGTCTTACAACTTTGCATTTTGTATTTGCATTTGCATTTCACAGTAATATACTGGAGTTTTTTTTGGCGTACAAACTGACGTAAACTCAACAGACACCTGTTTAGTCTAAAGATTTAACAGGGGAATCCCCTTTTGATTGTTTTCTGCCAAAGGATATCATTAGTATATGTTATACCTATGATACATTTTTTTTTTTTTTTTTTTTTTGAAAACAAAGTTTTCTTGAAAAATGTAGGTGCTGACAGTTTAGACTTATGAACAGAGCAACGCAAAGAGAGGTAGTATATCTCTGTACGTAAGCTTCTTTACTGTTCTCAGAAAGTAACGTACATTTTTTATTCAGATCCTTCATTAGCATTATTATGATCTCCCAAAGCTTGGCACTGACGGAGTTAATTAAGCCTTTTCACACACAAAAAAAGGCTTGTATTCAAAATTGCCTTTGTGAATCATCACTCAAGATTTTTTTTATTGATAGTCACGTTTAAATTTGGGCATTTTATATGAAACTTGTGTATAAATGAATAATAAACGTTTTTTATATCATTTGTGTTTCTCAAACCCTGCATCGCCTGTTGTTGTTGATTTAAAGGTAATAATGAGTTGTCTAACAGATTGTTAGTAAGTATTAGCTAAAATACTGACTTCTCTAACAGATTATTGGTAAATTGTAAATACTATCAAGCAGTAGACGGAATACTGACTAGTCTAATAGATTATTGGTTAGTAGATAAAATACTAATATGTGTAACAGATTATTGATGAGCAGTGCAGTAAACAGAACACTGACTATTCTAATAGATTCTGGCAAGCAGTAGATAAATAATGACTAGGCTAACGGATTACTGGTAAGTAGTAGATAAAATAGTGACTGGTCTAGCAGATTATTGATGAGCAGTAGATAAAAGACTGACTTGTCTAACAGATTATTGGTAAATAGTGGATAAAATAGTGATTTGTCTAATAGAATATTGGTAAGTAGTAATTAAAATACTGACTTGTCTATCAGATTATTGGTGAGTAGTCGATGAAATAGTGATTTGTCTAATAGATTATTGGTTAGTAAATAAAATACTGACTTGTCTAACATATTATTGATGAGCAGTAGATAAAATACTGACTTGTCTAACAGAATAGTGGTAAGTATTAGATAACAATGATTGTTATCGCTGGTTTCTAGAAGGTTAATTAAGAAACGATTGACAGAAGCTGTCACCTTGTTCTACAGAAACAAGCGTGAGTACGGATTATAATGATTACTTCTAAAGCACATTGGCATATACCTATTAGTACTACGTTCAGATTTCCCTGCACTGTGCGGACATATGAACGTTAGTAGGTTCAGTCATGCCTGTATACAGTCTGACTGTACATGGATAACTAACTGAACGTTAGTGGCGTTCTTTAAACACATTTTACAATTTAATATCTTGTACTCTTGAATTTTAAGTGGCTGATCAATCATCCGCGAAAAAACCTTTTTAATCTCTCATGGAAACCAACTGGAATGAAATGGTGACGTTTATAATCCCCAAGCTTCCTTTGATAAGATGACTAGAGGTCGTGTGGTTCTATTGTGTAAGCCTAGCAGCCCCAAAGCAGTAACGGGTGACGAATACAGAGCAAGGTACTTGTCCTCCTGCTTAGTATGAGGTCGGGGTCGTATTGCTCCGAGTTGCAGCCGTGTGCCTGAAGTAGACTTGTATATATATTTTCCCTGCAATTTTTTCGCACGGGGCATGGCACGTGAGAAAAGTCTCTCTCTCTCTCTCTCTTTTGGAATGCTTTCAATCTATACCATCTTTGCAGCTCGTGTGTATGCGAGCGTGTGTGTCTATAGTTTGCACAACAAATTCAGTTTTAAGTCGAACTGCATGACACTAATTTCTTTTATCACAGGTATCAGCACTGCCCTACATGAGCGCTCAATATTTCACATAATACAAAACAAAGTGGAATTAATGCTAAGAGTTTCTGCTCTCACTGAAACAGATTTATTCCGAGGGTCTAAGACTAGAAAATCATGTCCTGAATTGCACTTAATATCTAGGTAGTCGATAGTACTACTATGACTATAATATAGTTACTTAACAGTCACAGGTAAAGAAGTTGACATCAGGCAGATTCTATGTACAAATAACATTTACCAGCGAGTAGATACTTTAATTGTCTTGCCTCTAGGCTCAAGATTAAAATCAATGTCTCTTGACAGGATAATAAACCCACGTATAATTAATCACTAAACTGCCTGCAGTACCAGACTACTCAACAGGGTTTCGTACTTTCGCCGAGCACTCAATTAACTGTCGATCTAGCGTATATAAAGCGTCGATTACCATGAATGAAGAAGCAATGAAAATTTGTGTCATAATATGAAGAACACAAACCTAGTGATTTTCTGCTGTCCAGAAATCGATTTGGCAAAATTAGGAGTTCATCTGTCAAAACGTTTCGTGAATAGGTCTAATAACGTGTTCAGAAACGCAGGTTTGTGCTTACGTACATTGAATCAATCGCTGCTCAGAAAAATTCAAGGGTTTATCATTTAGAAGACAAATTCTTGTTGTTGCGTTGGTTGTGGAAGGAATTATTAGGATTTTTCCGGTTGGCATATCTGTGATGGCGAAGGGCTTCGTGCAAAGAATGTACGTAAGTGCACCATCACTTCACACTTAGATCCGTGTGCAGAGCTCACGGTCTAGGGCTAGGCTAAGGCCGCGAACGAAGATGCCTACGAAATCTTAATGAGAACTGGTAACCACCACCAGTCCCCTGGAACTAAAAGGTTTAAATAGCATGAGATAGGTTGCCTCGCAGGTCACTTCAAATCCGGGGATAATTGAGAAAGGATATAACCGTTGAAGATAAAAGGACTAAGACTATATCTGTCCTGCACTTACGTTGAGCGAGCGATACAGCGAATACTTCACAGTATAACGATAGCTTGAAGATGAAAATGCCTGCGTGACATATATAGCTTTCAAGATTGACTACGAAGAAGGAAAACCTGGAAAATATTCGGCATTCCAAGTGAACGCTAACTTACGGAACACCATTAGACCTAGCGAACGCTAACACTTCGGAAATAGTACCATTAGACCGAGCGAACGCTAAAACTTGAAAAAGGAGTAACTCAAGAAATCATCCGTAGACATGGAAGTTGAACAAGCTCAGTTTTTGGCCATAGGCATCATCTTCACGATCAACTCGATGGTGGGCCTAGCGCCCGTCTTGTTGAAAGGAAACCTTCCCGACGTGATTGTCCCTCAAACACAGACGAGAAACCGGCTGCTGTCGGCGGCATCCTGCTTCGGCGCGGGCGTCTTCCTCTTCGTGTGCTTCATGGGCCTCCTGCCGGATGCTGATCACAAATTCCATCATTTTTTGGAGGTGAGTCTAGGGCTTTTCTCGGTACTGCCTCTCAGATAGGAGCCTCCCAGAGCCACTTGTAATATCCATGGTGTCACAAGTACCGTAGCTGCCTCTTGGGACTGAAAATACACAATTATATGCGATATATCACATGAAATTCTCGCACTATATCTTATCTATGGTTAGGTTAGTTGAACTTTCCTCTCTCTCTCTCTCTCTCTCTTCAGAGGTCCAGCGTTTCACAGAGGGAAGCTTTAGCATTAGTAACGGAGCTTGCTCCAGTATTTCACAATTCCTTACGTGCTCCAGAGAATTGGAATTATATAATTCATTAACCTTAGGATAAAACGATCGAAACACTTTTTACTTTGGTTTGTTACTATGCATAAAGAAAACATGTAAATGGACGAACAATTTTGGTAGTGTCTAAGTAGATCATTTAAACCTTGCAAAGTGAGTACAACAACTTTGGTTACTTATCCAGGTTTGTGTGTGTGTGTGTGTGTGTGTGTGTGTGTGTGTGTGTGTGTGTGTGTGTGTGTGTGTGCTGGGGCATCCAAATTTGAAAAAATATGATAAGATATCGTTTCTTTTGTCTCTCTGAACAGGATATAAAACGATACGATGAGGAATGGACAACTTTCACAGAGTTCCCATGGGCATTCTTCGTAGTTACTGTTGGATTTCTCAGCATTTTCACTCTTGATAAAATGGTAAGCATCCTTTTTTTTTTTTTACTGCAACTGGCTAAGATAGCTTCTACTTTATTTTTTTTTCTAAGATAGGAGCTCAACTGATCTACTTGTCCAACGACAGCATCCAAAACGAGTTCCACTGCACATAATTCAGAAAGAAATAAGTAATTTTTTTTTTTTTTTTCGTGGGCAAAGGAGTAGACCATTAGCTCTGTACAGATCTTGGTGGCCAGTGTTCAAATCTTTGTACCGGTGAAGACTGAGTTATACTGCAACTCCAGAAAGTTGTTTTGCAGAATTTATATCCTTGTTATCTCTGAAGAGCTTTATTCTCCAGAATTTATATCCTTGTTATCTCTGAAGAGTTTTATTCTCCAGAATTTATATCCTTGTTATCTCTGAAGAGTTTTATTCTCCAGAATTTATATCCTTGTTATCTCTGAAGAGTTTTATTCTCCAGAATTTATATCCTTGTTAGCTCTGAAGAACTTTATTTTCCGGAATTTATATCCTAGTTACATGAAGAGCTTCATTATCCAGAATTTATATCCTTGTTATCTCTGGAGAGCTCTATTCTCCAGAATTTATATCCTTGTTATCTCTGAAGAGCTTTATTCCCCAGAATTGATATCCTTGTTATCTCTGACGAGCTTTATTCTCCAGAACTGATATCCAAGTGTTTCCGTTTTCAGTCAAATTATTTCCTTAAGCTATCTGAACTTAGCTAATTGTCCTCTTTCAAGAGTGAAAATGTCGTTTCTTTGATGGATACAAAGTAGAAAGCACAACAATCACATAAGCGCGATTGAAAGGAATTCAGTAAACTGTTAGTCATCGTAAAATGACTGTTTTTACCTTTAAACAGATCCACGCAGTAGAGCACTCTCGTAAAGGCGGCCAAGATGGACTGGCGCACTTCCGTAGACAACTGCCTCCTGTCGAAAGCTCCAAGAAAGACGGCGATGCTGAAAAATCACTGATCGGCAAAGACTGCGTCCACCATCACGATGATGAAGGTATGAAACGATGCCTCGACAGATTAACTAGTACAGTTTAGCATCAGCTGTTCATTTCCTTGACTCAGCTTCTTCTGTTATTTCTCGCAATTATAAGCCATTAGTGACAACTATGTCCAAAATGATACGGGAAAGTCGATAACTTTTAAAACTGAATGTATGTAGGCCTATGAAACGCACCGTAGGTTTCCACCAGTTGCTAGTACTATAAGAACCATTTCCCTCTATTCCGCAGACGAAGGACACGGCGTCCCCTCCTCGGTCATCTTCCTAGTGGCCCTGGGCATCCACTCTGTCTTCGAGGGCATGGCTGTTGGCCTTCAGACGCAGACTGAGAAAGTCATGGAGTTGGGCGTTGCTGTCTTCGTTCACGAAGTGGTGATGGCGTTCACGTTTGGCATGGAGGTGAGATAACCAACATAAGGAGATCGGATAACTAACATACTTTGTATGTTGGAAGATAACTAACATATTTCATATGTCGGAGGTCAGATAACTAATATACTTCATAAGTCGGAGGTCACATAACTAGCATATTTCATATGTTGGAGGTCATATAACTAACATATTTCATATGATGTAGAACTGGCAGGCTTTTAAAACTCCAGCACAGATCGAAGAGAGGCCATATTCTCTGAATACCAGCACCAATATGCAGTAAATGATTACATTGAACCGATGGTACTAACCTCCTAAGGGGTAGCCAAGAGAAATGCAAACCACTTTCCTTTTTCCATTTGCAGGTCAGCAGAAGTAATACTCTGAGTAGGATATACAAGGTGGTCTACGTCGTCGTCTTCTCTGCTACGATTCCTTTGGGCGTCGCCATAGGATTCGGCCTTCAGAACGCCCCTTCAGATCACAGGGATATAATTTCGGCAGTCTTCGAGGCTTTCGCCACTGGTAATGGCCTGCACTTATCTTTAGTCTTTATTCTGTTCGAACGCTATCTGTGTTTGTCAGTTCCATTGTCCAGTTGAGTGCTCGAATTTAAGACCGATATCTTAGTAATGTTCCCACATAGTTTTCTTAATTCAGTTGTTAAATAATAGTTTGATGTAGGTCTATAAAAAGTTTAACATTTTTTTGCACTTTTTGAGTTAATTTTTTTTCAAGAGGAATCAATGAATGGAAGCACGATTGAAAGAAATCCCTTTCGAACGTGCACCGAACAGAATTAATGATACGTTCAGCAGACCATTATAGTCTAAATTTGCCATTTATCTGTGTCTCTTCCCCTTCAGGTATCTTCGTGCATGTGATTTTCATCGAGGTCCTTTCCCACGAATTTTCTGGACACCATCACCACGGAGGCCATCATGCGGGCGGGAAAGACAGCGAGGGGGAAAGAACCTCCCCCTCCGAGACTTACCTCATTTTGGAAAAAGTCAGCTTCATTTGCCTGGGTCTCCTGACCCTCATTATGTTGAGCATATTCCTGCATCACCATCATCATTAGGCGTGACAGTCGTTTATACTTTTTATATCCGGTTTATTATCACCATATAATCGAAGCAATTGACACTTTTGCCTAATGTTATTGTCAGTGACGGTTGGTTAGGAATAGGCCTAATTTCAGGGATCACTTCTTGAAGCTTCTGAAAAGTAGGATTTACTTCAGAGAACATTTCTTGAAGCTTCTAATTAAGAAGCAGGCCTAACGCCAGAGAACACTAATTGAAGCTTCTAGGAAGTAGGCCTAACTTCAGAGGACATTCTTGGAGCTTCTAAGAAGTAGGCCTACATTCAGAGAACATTTCTTGATGCTTCGAATGAAGCCTTTGCCTTAAGTTTGAGTCCTCGTGCTGACTTCGGCGTTGCAGTACTTTATTCATACACCTATACATGAAGCATGCGTAAACATACGAAAGATAATGTATAGGAGTATTGATCATATGTATTTTGTAAGATCAGCCCAATTTAGGATCACTGGGCTCGTTTGGTACATAGGCTTTCCCACTACCAGCTAATACCTGAAAGCAACCTGCAATGTGCTTGGCCAAGGAAAGAGAGAGAGAGAGAGAAGTCATACGGGTCAGCAGTCTGGCGTCACAACTATAATCAGAATTTCAGAAACCAGAATTTGAATTGCGTGTTCAACATCTACCGTCCACAGGTGTCAGCGAACTCGCTCCTAGAAATCGTCTCTGTTGGGCATTATATAGCTGTATATCAAATAATTTAATCAGGATTTTCGTACCATTTTACAAAATGTATATTTAGAATTTAGAAATAAACTATTTAATCGTCCCACTTATTCTCTAATCCAAGGGATAATCGCCGTATTTAAGATATTGCATTGCTTTGACTGTTTATATTCGTGTCTTTATATCTCTAAGTGTTAAGGTACTTGTATACACTGTAGGCCTTTTAGCTAGATTTCTTTATAAGTAGAATTTTTCTCAAATGGTGTAAACAGAGACTATGGCGCTCTAGCTATAACTGCTCCAAGTTCCCGCTACGTCTTAGTCCAATGGGGCTTCAGTACTTACCCCAGGCTAGGGTTATTTAGTTAAATGGACATCTCGAGTCTAGCTACTGAATGCTGCCGGCGATATGTCGTCCAGTAACAACTATATACAGTTCCCAAAAAATGCTTCTATCATCAATGCAAGATGTTCCCCGAACTGTGGAATGTCTCATTCAAATAATAGATCGCAATAAGGAAAGGAAAGCAATGCGATTGAAAGAAATAACAGAGATATTAGAGGTTCCTGAACTTGAAATGACAAGAAAGTGGCACTTGTGTTGGTTGATGAACAGTGAAGTGAGAAAAATAATTTTCAAAAAAAGTACTTGTGACTCTTGGCGATCTTCACGTCATGATTGGATGAACTTAACCACAAGAAACCGCTTGTCAATCATGGTATGATGGTAAGTAACTAGTTTGTTTTTATTCATGTTTATTTGAATCGTACTACACATTAAACAATTTGTTCAAATTTCCATGAAAGAGGCATAGCAATATTCATGAAAATACATTAACAATGATAAACCTACTCTCCCGGATCTCTCTCATACCATCGGCTAAACATCGTCAGAGACAAAAGGCTTTTCACTGTTTCTCTGAACCGAATAACCCCATCAAAGAAACCGGAACGTTCCTGAACGTCAAATTCCCAGTTCCTGGAACTGTACAATTCCAGACTTTGCGTAAACACCGATGGATATACGTGACTGTTTCCAAAATTCCCTCTGAGTTCGTACACTCTTAGATTTGAGTGTCTAACCGGTTCGCCCTCTACGCGCGCACAGCTCATGGCGGTTGCGTTCAAACAGAAGACGATCGAGCAGATTTGAGAATACATAGGGTAAATTCCTCCTCCCTTGACCACTAGGCCACTGTAGGCAAGAATCATGAAAAGTCCTCCTTCAGTGTCATTTCTCGGGTAATCGTACTCGACAGTGCAACAGAATCCGTCTTCATGGCAGAGGGTTTTGGTGCAATTTGACGGGTTTGTGGTGGAAGTCCATTCGATAATGGAGTGATTGTATCTTTGCAAGTCCTCATGGAGGAATGTCTGGTCTTCAGCAACGAGCAACGGGAATGTGTTGCTTTCCACTGGGTTCGAATGACTATATACTGATTCACACGGACTTTCTTTTGAGTCTAGCGCCTCTCTTTGGATACTACCTGTTTCTTCATAGTTGTTTACTGGTGATTGACAGTAGCTCAGTATCGGTCTAAAATCTGACCTCGTCGTTGAAACACTTGAAACAGGTGTTGTAGTAACTTTCCCAACAACCAGACTTGTGCCGCCGGCTGCATTGTAGACGTAAGTAGCCGGCTCAGATGTGTAGCCTCGAAATATTCCAGAACCAAGCGCTCCTTGAGAAGGTTTGAAATAATTGGAAGCCAGAAGGTTGACTTTGTTCCCCTCACTCCATGCTTTCCACATCTGAGGAGCTGAGAATTATCATTAGAATTTTTTTGTAAAAACTGTGTTTATATCGTTTAAACAAGGTCACCAAATTACCCATACCTTAATAGACAGGAACGTTTTAAATTTGTATCTGATTAAGACAGCTTCTTACAATTCACAGCACTGGAACAATACTAACTAATTAAATCAAGACTGCAAATTCAGATGCACAAAAATGCCACATTCATTAAGAAAATGTATCTCTTGTTACCTGTTAAAAACGGGAGCTCGTCAATCCAGTTAGTGCTCAATATGGCATCATGCAGACCGTAGGTCTCAATATTGCTTATAGCTGGGTCCCTATACATGATGTCGAAACAGATCTGAAATGAACCAAACATAAATTGCCATATCTTGAATGTCAGTAGTCTGATTCGTAGCAAGCAATCTGCAGTGTAATAGAGAGAAATGAATTTACTCTGGATGTAAGTTTGATGCGAAAGCAGTCAGAATTGCATATAGTAGTGAGATGGATGAAAATGATAAGGCACAGTTTGACAATTGTAACCAGAATTACACAAGAGAAAAGAATTACCTGAAGGGTAAAAGTTACGCCGAAACTCGTGGTGAACATGGCCGCTTCGTCAGGCTGTTCTCCCTTGGAAAGATGGCTTTCAACATAAAGGTGCTTCTTCCGATATCTGTCACAACAACAGTGTTGTTAGTATAATAACCGTGTTGTTAGTATCAATTTGAGTAATTTATACATTTTTAAAACTGGTATTATACTCACTTGGCAACAACCACTCCAGTGTCACTAAAGACTACTTGAGTATTGAAGAAGAGGAGGTCTCTTTTAGGGCACTCTTCACCTTGTGCAGAAGCTATAGGCCTATTCACGCCATCAGTACTAGGAAACCCCGATTCAAAGTCAGTCTTAACAGTGCCATTTGCACATTGCTGTTCTGTCATCTGAACCACCAGGTACATGCGAAGTTCCATCGCCCCACAGCTAAGTTCTTGCACAACCTGAATCGCACAGTAAGGCAGGGAAGCTGTCACATTTTTTCCGGCCAGTCAAGATGTCTGAACATAGTCAAACCATAAGAGCAAGGAATATAATTCTTTTATCTTATTACAAAAAATATAATTCTCGTATACTCATATGTATATCAGGGTGACTCATATACCTTGGAAGCATCGTTAGCATCAGTGAAGTAGCAGGGAATAACCTCATCCTCCGGTTCAGGTACGATCTGACTTAAGGATACCAGCGCCTCCAATGTGGTTCCCGTGTTGCTGCCTGTAAGGCCATGCTCTGGGAATACAATTATATCTGCTCCCTGAAAGAAGCATAATATATTAGCTTAACTGCACGGAACTAATTTTGATAAATAAGATCTTTCCATGAAGGTGGAATCAGATTTTGCAGAATGTTTTGAAGGAGTCAGTTCACTATGAGACTTCTAAGGTCTTAAAGATGAGCTGACGTTTGCTTTTCATAACATTTGAAGTCAAGTGTGTGTGTGTTTTTTTTAAATAAATTGACTCATATTCCAATTTTAAATGGTTGATAACATGAGGGAAGACCATATTCACTTGTGTTTATTATGATCTAGTACTATCACAACCACCCTCACACATACATGTGTCTATATATACGTATATATGCGTGTGTGAGAGGTAAAGAACTTATTTAAGAAGCACTACAGTTAATTGTTGAGTGATTGTGACCATCGCCTTATCTTAGGCTCATTATCGCCGTCCAGATAATACTGATCTCAGTATAGTCTATACTTTAGCTATTCGTTTGGATCAAGTTTTCATGAAACTGAAACTCATAGATGTGTTCGAGAATATTAAAACCAGAATCCATGAAGAATTTTATTGGCATTCATATGCCTTATCACTGTGCCTGATGTGGAGAACAAGAGGTTAAAGGGGTGTATTACTTCGTATTCCTTAGGTTTTCTTATACTGGTTAATCATTGTCATTCGTCGTAAGTCATCTTGTTATCTAGGCAATTAAAATAAAATCCTACCTGTCTCTGAGCTTGTGCTGCATACCCAAGGAGAATACGAGCATTTTCCTGCAATAACGCCAACCCCCCTAGGCTGATGTCGTCATAAGCCTCGTAATCTAATACGGCTGCTGTGTATTCTATCGTATTCGTCTCAGTACCTTCTTTGTCATCTCCGGTTGAGTAGGAAAAGGTACCAAGGACGTCTCCATCCTGGGAATTAATATATAAAAAAACTATCTCCACCGCTGCTAGGAAGATAAACACTGCCCGGATCATTACGAGGGCGAACCAGAGAGAGCAGACGCTCACTAAAATGATATCTGTAAATGCGTTGTGACGTGCGACCATGAGTCTAATGACTTGAGTTTTTAAAACCTGTGATACCGGATAAATGCATCATTCGTTCTTATGATCTTAAAATCCATATTAAAGGCTCGAATAATATGAAACTCGTCGTCATCATAGCCTCCAATTACGTTTTGAGACGACACAATCTTTTATTCACACCATAATCCATTTCCTTATAACGTTAAAACGCATACTAGACTAACGTGTGATCTTACTTTCAGATGCAGTTCAACTTTGATCTCCAGATCCTGTTCAGCATGCTCACTATTTCATTTTTTTTATTTCATTGAATTCCACCAAAATGACAACTTCATGCAATTAAATATACACACTTATTGGTGAAATCATATCGTGCTTATTGAAAATTAGAGTAAGACGCTTCAGTCTGTATATCTGTAGATCCTTCATCAACCAAACCCACCACGCCATATGAACCTAAATTACTTAAATCACAACAACCAAATGAACCCAAATCACTCGAGTTACAACCATATGAAACCAAATTACTTTAATGACAACAACCAAATGAACCGAGATCACTTGAATTACAACAGCCATATGACCCAAATTACTCGAATTACAACCATACGAACCCAAATTACTTGAATTACAACAACCATATGAACACAAAAGGCGGCCTTTGAAATTAATATAGATATAAATAACTGACCTGAACCCTAAAACCGCCTAAAACCCACAGGGTGAAAAGTATACGAGAAAGAGAGGGGTAGCCGTCATAAAGAAGAGGTAATCGAATTACTACTACCACTACCACAACCTTGCCAGTTTGTTACTTTTCTACATCTATAGTACTGCTTCGTGTCAAAACAGGTAGTGGTATTACTCCTGTTTGTGTTATTTGTTTATAAGCCATTTTGAATACTGCTTTAGAGTAATATTAATGTATTTTACTGTTTTTATGTTGCTTTTATGTTATTATGTTGCTTTATACATTACAAATTGGCTTAGGATACATTATGATAGCTAGACGTTGTGATGGACTTTACTCTATTCGATCGGCTGCAATCCGTCAAGACCATATAAGGAAAAATTTTATTTTAAACCGTTTTGGCATCACTATTTACTTGAAAATATAATTTTCAAGCATTTTAAATTGTGATTTGGGTGTTTCTGACCGTTCGTTTGGTTAGCAAATGGCATAGGCAACCACACTTAACTTAACCTAACCTTGGGCACCAGGTTCTTACCCTGAGGAACAGCTTCGCACGGAGATAGTATATTATTTATTAGATTTTTTTATTTAAGAATGTAGAAAATGGTGTGTATGATACAGCAATGGTGAAATAACTTTTTAAATTTTGCAAAAATAATGTGAGAAATTTTCTGTCTCATGTTTGTATTTGTTGCATGAAAACCTAAATAAATAACACTAGGGCAAGGACCTGGTACCCTAGGTTAGGTTAGGTTATGTGCGGTTGGCAACAGAAACACTTAAAAATAGGCGACTGAAAAGATGTGACTAAAATGCAAAGATTTATGAGGAATTCCAAGGAGTTATAGATAATTAACTTTTTTGGATCCAATATTTTGTGTATCAGTAATTTGTCACCCACAGATACTTCGTACCACCTCGTACTGCTTCGAGCACCGAAGTAGTGTGCTGTGGCAAGGCCAATGTTGTAACCAATAAATGTAAAATTTGTGTGAAAATTTTCTTCATAACAAAATTTTTTGAATTTCAGTAGTTTCCTCTGTCCCTAGGCATTAATACTTCTTTGTAACCAAAGTATTTTATCTAAATCTTATCGTTGAAGTAATTGGGGTCATACTTGCATTCTTTGAACCTTGAGAAGTTAGTTTCATGGAATGTAAGGATTTTTTCTTTTTAAATCTTATTGGATGTTTTTTCTATTTCAGGTTTATTGGTGATCACATTATTCCAACATTCAGCAATGTTGCGGAATATTTTATGTGATGTGAGATGCATGGGCTACAGAGTTGGCCATTTTTATCAACAGATGGAACGTGTTGAAAGGACTGTGACTAATAAAAGTTATCTTTCATATATTAGTTATGATAAACACCAAAGTTTTAAAGTGCAGTTGCCTAACATGTGTTTGACTGAAGTAAAAAGGGAAGGTGATAAAACCCATTCACATGAAACAAATGGATTCTTTAAAAAGCTCAAAGATTTTAATTCAGAAAATTATATGAGAACTACTGAAACTTGCATTAGTTCACAAGGCTATTTGAACTCTACAAGAAATATTGCAAGCATATGGAAGCCAGTGCTGTCTGAGTCATTGTTGTCTTCAGTATCACAACCAGGCTTTAGTCAAAATGCTCGATCCATGGCCACAGGAAAAGACAATTTTTCAAGTATCCGCAACCGCATATCGTCTTTGCAAGCAAGGAAGAGAGTTCCAAAGAAGAAGAAAAAATCTGATGTGGATTCTGAAGAGGTAAGAGATAACATGAACTGCAGATTGCTTTTTGAATAATTAGTGTATTAATGATTACATACTATCCTTATTTTGTTTACATTTTGATAGTACACATGACTTTCAGTGTTTGTTCAATAGACAAACTTCTTGTTATATATGTTTCAGTGCTGTAAATGTGCAGAATGTAAATGTGCAGAATTTTTACAGCTAGGCTGACCAGATGATAAAGTGTATAATGTTTAAATGTATAAGACTGAACTCACATATTGCACAGATTGTTTTAACCCCTTTATCCTCCCTCCTCCTTTTTCTTGTCATAATGTTATTGTTACCAAATTTCATAATTGCAAGTTGGCATTACCTCTCACTTTGCTCTCTTCATAATTCTAGTTTCGGTTGCCTAATGGGTTGTTTTCTGCTGTATATTTCCTTTGATTGCTCTTGACAACCTAAAGGAATTTAGTAATTTCCATGTGTTAAAAGGCAACAAATAACATCAATTTTATTTTTATTGCCCACAATACCATATCACCAAAGAGTATGTTAGGTTATGTGCTAGTATGTAAGCTTTCAAATCAGTACATTAGTACAGGGGTCAGGTGTACAATTTCTGTGTCTTACAGGATAGGGAAATGATAGAAGGATTTGCTCCTGTGGCCCGTCACAAGTTTCTTACTTATGATCCAGATTTTGCTCTTCCAGAAATTCAAGCGCATAGGCCATTGCATAGAGTAAGGCTGCCTTTATATTGTTTTCCCTAACTGTGACACAGTAGTAGTTTTCCTTGATTTTAAAAGTTATTCTGTGACTATATTTGAATTTATGCCTTAAGCTGTCAAAGGAGATTTAATTGCTCATTGAATTTAGATGCACTTCAAATTGTTTTCAGTGCTGTATTTCATCTATTTTTATGATGATATAGGTTTGTGCATGAAATGTAAACCGTAATAGTAGCCCCTTCAAGTTATCAGATGCATTGTTCTAGCATTCTGATAAGCAACAAAAACCCTATAGTTTAGACTACACTTGGACATGCAAGATATCTCACAGCTTACAGTATTTCTGCATAACATCTAGTCCAAACTAAGCTTTAAATTTTTATTCATTAAGAAATTTATCTGTAAATTATGTAAAGGTCGTCTAGAACAAACCATGATAATAATAATGAAGTTGATTAGTACTATAGAGATCTGATAAGTTGAGGGGTTACTACATAGTATATACAGTATCTAGAGAATATACAATTCAGTACTTAACCTACTGGTTACACGGAGAGTATAACTATAATTATTAAGCTAACATTGAATTACTAGCAGTTGTTATTGAGTTAGGGTGATCCATTCGTAAAGGAAGTAGGCTCCAGGAAACTCATCTTAGTGGTTATGACCTTACAGTATTTGTAATTTTGGTTAATACAGTATACTATATAGAAAGAATTGTAAAGGACTAATTATAAACACAAAAATATAGAAAGTATGTATAATATTTTGAATATTAAAAGCGATACTTTGGACTGATAAATATTGTACATGCATCCAGGATTGGCAAGTTATCGCATACGCAACAGCTGACGAATACGATTTGGATGGGCTGTTAGAAGGTCTGACTCATCAAGGTCTGTACTCCGCTGCTGCTATTAATCCAGGTAATGTTTCCGCAGACAGTCCAGTTCATGCCACATCAGGCAAAGCAGGAAAAACCTCCACACAGTCCTCTAGTAGCATTCACCAGAATGTACCCTTTACGGGCAGTAGTTCTCCTCAAACCTCATCCACAACAATGCCAGGTACTAAATATGGTTATTTATGTATGTAGAATACTGCTGTAAACTGTATTTGTTCTCTCTCTCTCTCTCTCTCTCTCTCTCTCTCTCTCTCTATATATTATATATATATATATATATATATATATATATATATATATATATATATATATATATAGTAATATATATACGTAATTTAATTTATTTTTTTTAGATGCTCACGATGTTTTGCATATGGTTGCTACGTATCAGATAGGATCAGAGAATCGGGAGATTTATTTCTTTCGAGAAGGTTCCGTTGTATTCTGGAACGTCACAGAACTTGAATGTGCTAGTGTGCTACTCTTTCTAAAGAAATATGAACAAGGTAGTTACAAGAAAGATGTTATTGAAGAGGAAAGTGAAAGTCTCACCTACACCTACTCTGACACTGCGTAAGTATTGCACTTCTTTGTTCAGCTTGAAATTTACTTCTTTATACGCAATAAGAGCTCCATAGTGATAGGAGCTCTGATAATTTTCACAGTAGCAGCAAAGAGTAGTAGTCAGTTTCAGCTGTCATGGTAATAATTAGTAAAGAATTATTGAAATTTTAATAAATTCAGTACTTATTAAAAATGATATTGTTATGATACAATAAAGTTTGTTCATACTTACCTGGCAGATATATATATAGCTGTATTTTCTGAAGTCCGACAGAATTTTAAAAACTTCCGACACACGCAGTGGTCGGCCAGGTGGTTAGTACCCATTCCCGCCGCTGGGAGGCGGGTATCAGGAACCATTCCCATTTTCTATTCATAATTTTTATTTCCACTGTCCCCTGAGGGGAGGTGGGTGGGTACTTGATTATATATATCTGCCAGGTAAGTATGAACAAACTTTATTGTATCATAACAATATTTTGTTCATGAAACTTACCTGTCAGATATATATATAGCTGAATCCCACCTTTGGAGGTGGGAAGGGACAGAATAGAAGGATTTTGGGAAACAAATGCATGCAGATGATTTACATCTTGGTTCCACCTGTTAGCATAGCTGGCTTCGTGGTTACTGCCACGTAAGTCTGCTTGTGCTACTAGAGTTGCCAGCGAGGTAGAGACCTATATAGCTGGTGCACTCCAGATGATCTGTCAACAGGGGCGAGACCACGACGTGACTAGACCATATTGACCATACCATGAGGGCTAAGAAGAAAATAAATAAATATATATATAAATATATATATCACCACCTGACCAACCTAGCCAAAGTTAAGGTGTGTTAACTAAGGCTTAAGAGTTAAGAAGTCGCCGTTGTCGGCGACTCAACAACTAAATTAAGAGCTCTTCCTAACCATTTTATCTACAGGATAGGATGAGTGGTACTTCTTGCCCCCAAGATTGTGTCTGCAGACAGTATGGCCCTAGCGAGCAGCAGATCTCATATGCCATCTTCACATCTCGCAGGGAGTGTGAAGTGAACACAGAGTTGCTTCGCTAAAACATGGTACTCAGGATGTTGCTGAGTGCCATGCTCTGTTGAAATGCTTCCGAGGCCGCGCCCTCACCTCGTGAGCATTCAGATAAAAGATTTCAAATCTTTGTGCAAACACAATGAAGGAGCATTTTTGAAAGAACTCCTTAACACTAAAGCCAGGCTGTTCTTCGATATGGGCAAGTCTGGTCTTTTTCGGAACACTGCAGATTGCCCGATTGACTTCGACTTTCTTGAGTTTTATGTAGATAAAACTTGAGAGACCCGACAGGGCACAGGACTCTCTCTGGCTCCTGCCCACTAACTTGTGCCATCCTTGCTTCCAAGCTCCTGGCCCAAGGACAAAACGGGTTGGGTTACCATTCTTAGGCCACAACGGAAGGGTTAGAGAGCACACCGCCTTGTGTTCTCTAAAGCCAAAATCTTGTGACGATGGCTTAAAATCTCACTAACCCTCTTTGTCGTATCTAGGGTGGTTAGAAGAAGGCCTTCCTGATCACATGCAAGAAGTTAACAGGTAGGAGAGGTTCGAATGCTTTGACATCAAGAACTTCAGACTACGTCTAAGTTCCATATTGAAAGCTTCGATCTGGACATGCACAGTCAGTCCGTCTGTACTAAAGTCAGGTGACCGACCAGTTGACCAGTCAGACGAATCAAGGACAGCAAGGCTGTACCCTGAAGACCATAAGGCACTATTCTTCGCTGAAGGATGAGTGTCTGGACTGCCTGGGCGATTCAATCTAAGCAAACCTTGGGGGTGTATCAACGCAACCCAACGTCGTCAGCAAATCAACTCCTGACTCGAGCTTCTGGTGCCAGGAGAAAGGAGCGAGGAGCAAAAAGGCGATTCAGTCCCGAAGGAAGAATGCCTGACAGTCCAACCTGGTCTCATGTTACACGATCATCGGGGGTGTATAAACGCAACCGACTTCGTCAACAAGAAACTCAGGGCTACTATATGTCGCCTGATCTCGCACGAGTGTCTGACAAAAAGTAGATGGTGAGCGAGGTTCGAGATTCCACAGAACTCAAAGATCGTGAAGGGCTTTGTGTTTGACAGACGCAAATCTCTGAGCCCAAAGGCCGTCAACAACATATTTGCGTATTCTTTAATAGTTGTGACTGCCAGCTTATCCCATTCTTCAGACGGAAATGGAAGACGGTAATCTTATTCCTGTCAACATCTCGATAGCCTGAACGTAGTCAAGACTCAGAGCGGAGAGGTTATAGGTACCTTTCGAGTTAGAGTAGACCGACTCTCTCGGGAAAAGGTCCTTGGAAAGTGAACTAGGAAGTATGTGACCTCTGTGAATCCAGGATCCTGAAGGCCAACATGGGGCTATCAGCGTCATTGTCGCTCCCTGTGACGTCATAAATCCTCTTATTACATTTCCTAAGCGATTGAAAAAAGGGGAAAAGAGACTAAATATCCATCCCCGTTCAATATCATAGGATGGCGTTTAATGGTACCGATCCCGGATCGAGAATAAGGGAGCAGAGAAGAAGAAGCCTCTTCGTCCTCAACATATCGAAGAGAAGAATGAAAGGGCGTCCCTAAAGTCTCCACAACTCTCAACTTACTTCTAAAGAAAGATTCCACTCGGAAGTCAATAGTTGCTGCCGTCGATCGAGACGATTCGTACGGACTTTTGCAATCCGGTAACGAACCTCTAGAGGATCGTTACATTCTACGCCTGTTGTTATAATAGGCTTTCTCGTAAACTCGAACAGGGACCGAGAGAAGATACTTCTTAAGATATGAGAGAGCTGTGGAATATCAGAGTTGATCTGGACCACTGGTTCCCAAAACTCGTTACGAGGACTGGAGGGACTACCGAATCGCTTTTACTTCTTTCAGATTAAGATCCAGGACATCTGAAACCCTATCCAGATGTCCGGCACCTTCTTTCTATCACCTCAGGTGATAAACGCACTGAGAGATGTTCAGAATCATTCCTAGATCTTGAATAATATTTCAGTTTCCCGGTAGGAAAAAACTGTGGTCTGAATTGCAGTCTATTCGGGGAAACAAACTTCTTCAGGAAGGAAATGGTCCCCAGCAAGCTCATCCATTCCCTCCCCGAGTATGCTTACTTCCCTAATAAGGCTGCGCTTTGCCTAAGCAGGAGAGCATATAAAAGTGCAATGTTGCGGTAGACTCGTAGTTCTATTACCGTGCGGTAACGAGCACCGAAAGGATTAAGAGATAACTCTGTTGAACATAGTAAGGCAAAACGAATGCAACGTTTATTCATTCACGTAAGAAATCCCCTCAATCTTAGGCTAAAGTCCGTGATTGTAGGGCAGAGTTACAGTTAGTCAGTCAATCCCGCAGGAGAGACGTAACCGCCAGCACAGAGATACGGTTAGTCAGTCAATCCCGCAGGAGAGAGAGACGTAACCTACGGCGTATGACAGCGCCCGATCTGTTACTGGCTCGGTTGGACTGGAAGACAGACACAGCGTGACAGCAGCAGCCAGCAGCTTACGAACGTCGTCTCTTAACTTTATGTCTGGGTTGCCAGCTACCCTATTCTACGAAGAAATAGGTCCGTTATTTTTTGAGCCGAAAGACTCTCAAGCTGGTATATTTAAGCGAAACAGAAAACGCTAAATATATAGATGCGTTTGTGTCGTCAGAACACTACCATACAACGGTAAAAGATAAATCGGAAACTCCTGGAAGGCTGCAGGGAGTAACGATTAAATGTCCTTAAAATAGACAATAGACCTCTCGGTTGCCATCCGAAGAGGTAACTACAGCAAGCGTATATGACTTGAACCAACCAGAAGTAAAATAACGCAAGGCAAAATATGAAATTATATCACAATAAAGTTTGTTCATACTTACCTGGCAGACATATATATAGCTGAATTCGGAAATACAGCTACATACATATCTGACAGGCAAGTTTCATGAACAAAACTTAAGAGAATCGAAGCAGTCAGCTCAAGCTTCTTATGTTACTGGACATAAGCGTTCATTGACGTAGTCTACAAGTCTATTTCTTGTACGAGTCTGCGAATGAGAATGAGAGCTCTTCCGAATCTTGTCAATAAGAGCTTATTCGCTTACGCAATATCAAGTTAATGAGATGTTTGTCAATGAGAACTAACCCATTTACGGGACAAAGAGATATTTTTGTCAATGAGGGGATACCCACTTACTTGACAAAACGAAAGTATATTGTCAATGGGGGAAAGTCACTGAATTGACAAAACGTAATCCAGGGGAGTCAAGCATTTAATTTTTCGATTCCCGTCTCAAACGAGGAAGGGCAAGAATCCTGTTAAGAGACGGGCTTACGGCAGGTAGAACGACGATGTTCAATTCGGCAGCGTAGTCCCGACTAGAAACTAACAAAATCTATCATCTGAAAAACCCTTTCAGATGGGCTAAAAAGCTTGCAAAATTATCCTGGGAAGAGGAAGAAACTCTCCAACCAGCTTCCTCTCCCGTATCACAACTAATGCCTGCTAAAGCTTAAAATTTATTGGCAGTATGGCAAAGGAAGTCCTGTCTTGCGCTTTCCTGAAGAGCGTCCTTTTGATGAGTGCCTTTGCAAGAATCCCACTGAACGTTGCCGAGAGTCCTGACGTGCAGGACATCGAGCCTTACATAACCCGTAACTGCCTTATCGCAAAGTATTGACTGCGGTAGTGGCAACTTAAATTTATTGGCCGAATGGCAAAGGTTGCGGTAGAGCAAACGAGATCTTCCCTTGAGCTTTCCTTAACTCCATCCACCTATGCGAAAAGCAATATTAATTGACAGAGACCTCTTGAATTCACGAAACCCGATGTCTTGCTGGGTTTCGAAGAAGAAGTTGTCTGTTCACTTTAAACTTCCTCCGAAGCACTGCCTACTTCACATTCTTTGCAGGTGAGGTAGAAGGTATCACCGGAGGTAGAGGTAAACATTCTTTTAGGCCCATATCTGAAACAAGAGCTTGAAGAGTTCAACAGAAACGTTCAGCCAGGCGACACACCTGGCGTGCGCTGGTGCACGCTCGGCGTCCACTGGCGCGCGCTCGGCGTCCACTGGAGCGCGCTCGGCGTCCACTGGAGCGCGCTCGGCGTCCACTGGCGCGCACTTAGCGTGCACCCGCGCGTGCCTGGAGTCCATCCGAGCGTCCCGGGCGTCCGCTCTCAAAAGCTTCCTGCTACTATGACTTCTTTTACGTATTTCTCGGTGGAAAGACGGACACGAGTTCAGGCGACGTTCGCCTTCTTACTTCTCACTGAAACGCATAACGAGAGAGAGAGAGAGGACGTGAAGCGTCCTCTTCTATAAAGCTTCTATTTAGAGGGCGCGAGTCCTTCCGAAAGCTCCAACCCCTGCATGGGGAGGACGCTTCGGAGGACGAGAAGCAATCTTTCAGGATTCGTGCACGCGCATGCACTTTGACAGTCTGGGGATTTTCATCAGAAACTGCCGAAGGCACGCCAGATCGGTGGGGGTTCCTTGTAACCCTCCTTAGGCTTTCGACATGCTCCCTCCCCGGGTCCTGGGAGTCAAGCAGAGGTCCCGGCCT